>NC_079396.1:1540532-1615532 GCF_029220125.1 Pseudoliparis swirei
AATGTATCATGATGTATCATGATGTATCATTATGTAACATAATGTTTCATAATGTATCATTGTGTATCATAATGTATCATAATGTAACATAATGTATCATTGTGTATCATAATGTATCATAGTGTATCATAATGTAACATATTTCATAATGTATTATTGTGTATCATAATGTAACATAATGTATCATAATGTATCATTGTGTATCATAATGTATCATAATGTAACATAATGTATCATAGCGTATCATAATGTAACATAATGTATCATTGTGTATCATAATGTAACATAATGTAACATAATGTATCACAGTGTATCATAATGTATCATAATGTAACATGTTTCATAATGTATCATTGTGTATCATAATGTAACATAATGTAACATAATGTATCATAATGTATCATAATGTATCATTGTGTATCATAATGTATCATAATGTAACAATGTATCATAATGTATCATTGTGTATCATAATGTAACATAGTGTAACATACTGTATCATAATGTATCATTGTGTATCATAATGTAACATAATAGATAGATAGATAGATAGATAGATATATACTTTATTAATCCCCAAGGGGAAATTTGTCGAGTCAGTAGCAGCAACACACAAGAATAAAAATAAAAAAAAAAATAATAATAAAAAAAACACACAAAATATAAGAAGGGTTAGGGTGATCTGGCAAGAGGTGAACTGTTGTAGAGCCTCATAGCCGTCGGCAGGAATGTTCTCCTGTATCTCTCCTTGTGGCAGCGGAGCGTGAGGAGACGTCTGGAGAAAGTACTCCTCTGTCCCTGTAGGAGGTGGTGGAGAGGGTGGTCCGGGTTGTCCAATATGGACACCAGTTTCTTCAACGTCCTCCTCTCCACCACCTGTTCCAGGTGCTCCAGCTGGCAGCCGATGATGGAGCCAGCCTTCCTATGCGGCTCCGATGCTGCTCCCCCAGCAGACAATGGCAAAGTGCAGCACACTGGCCACAACCGACTGGTAGAATAACTCCAGCATCTTGCTGCACACGTTGAAGGATCGAAGCTTTCTCAGGAAAAAGAGTCGACTCATCCCCTTCTTGTACACAGCGTTGATGTTGGCCTTCCAGTTCAGTCGGCTGTCGATGGAGACACCCAGGTACTTGTACTCCTCCACCATGTCCACGTCCACTCCCAGGACACTCAGAGGTGTAGGAGCTGTCGCCCTCCTCCTGAAGTCCACCACCATCTCTCTGGTCTTGGCCACGTTCAGCCGCAGGTGGTTCTCATCGCCCCACTTTACAAAGTCACTCACCACTGCCCTGTACTCCTCCTCCCGTCCATCCCTAATACACCCGACCACTGCAGAATCATCAGAGTACTTCTGCAGATGGCATGACTCCGTGTTGTACTGGAAGTCACTGGTGTACAGGGTGAAGAGGAAGGGAGACAGAACAGTTCCTGTGGGTTTCAGCATCACTGACCCCCGTTCCAGACAGCACACGGCCCATTCTGACAAACTGTGGTCTGCCTGTGAGGTAGTCAGTGATCCAGGAGATGGTGGACGCGTCCACACCGGCCACCCGCAGCTTCTCACTCAGCAGCAGTGGCTGGATGGTGTTAATGTAACATAATGTATCATAATGTATCATTGTGTATCATAATGTATCATACTGTAACATAATGTTTCATAATGTATCATTGTGTATCATAATGTATCATAATGTATCATTGTGTATCATAATGTAACATAATGTAACATAATGTACCATAATGTATCATTGTGTATGATTCTTGCCTTTTTATTTGTGTCATGCACTGATGACCCATGTGCCTTTAATTCCTCGCCCCACACACACTCACACACAGACACACACCCTCTCACACACACACACACACTCCTCACCTCCTTGGCGTCGTCCGGCTCCCCGTGGTTCAGAGCCGAGTAGAGGATCATGTACTGCGTGGCTCCGGGTGCCGAGGCCCAGCTCACCCTCAGGGTGCTGTAGGACTGAGGGGTCACCTCCAGGTCGGCGGGCGTGGCCAGGGGCACTGGGTGAGGGGTGAGGAGAGGAGGAGAGGAGATGTCAGAGGTGGGGTGTGGTTCTAAAAACTTTACAATCTTGTGACATCTCATCGTTTGTGTAAAATTAGAAGAAATGCCCTCCAGGAGTAGAGACACGAGCAGGACGGTGGACACCAGGTCCCAGTGACCTTTGACCCCGACACACATGTGACTCTTACGTGTGGTGACGGTTCCTCTGAGCGCCACGCCGACGTTGTCCTCGTACACCGGGAAGACGGACACGTGGTACAGCGTCTGGGAGGAGAGGCCGTCCAGCAGCACGGAGGACTCCGAGCCAGACAGCACCACCTAGTGGTGAGGAAGAGTAATAACTATATTTATACAGCATGGAGGACTCTGAGCAGCACCAAGAGGGGGGAGGGAGGGAGAGAGGAAGAGGGGAGAGGAGGGGATATAGGGGGGTTGAGAGAGGATGAGAGAGGGGGAGTGGAGGGGAGAGAGGGAGAGGAGCGAGAGAGGGGGAAAGAGAGGGTGAAAGAGGCAGAGGAGAGAGAGAGGAAGAGCGGGAGAGGGAAAGGAGTAAGAGGGGGAGAGAGAGAGGGGGAGGAAGAGAGGGAGAGAAAGAGGGGAGAGAGAGAGAGAGGGGGAGAGGGGAGAGAGAGGGGAGAGAGAGGAGAGAGAGGGGAGAGAGGGGAGAGAGAGGGAGAGAGAGGAGAGAGGAGAGAGTGAGGGGAGAGAGAGGAGAGAGAGAGAGGAGAGAGAGAGGAGAGAGGAGAGATGGAGAGGAGAGAGAGAGAGAGAGAGGGGGAGAGACAGAGGGGGGAGAGAGAGGGAGAGGAGAGAGAGGGGGGGGAGAGACAGAGGGGGGAGAGAGAGGAAGAGGAGAGAGAGAGAGAGAGAGGAGAGAGAGAGGGGGGGGGAGAGACAGAAGGGGGAGAGAGAGGAAGAGGAGAGAGAGAGAGGGGGGGGATGCCTATGCACAACCACAGAACACTTGTATTTTGACATCGTAAGACTCTGGAAACACAGACCGGACCAAACCGGTCAATAATGAATCCCCGGGTTCTGACCTCCTGTGGACTCGGCCCCTCGGCGCTGTGGTAGACGACCCGGTGCTGCCCGACCGGCTGGGAGGGGTTGATCCAGTGGAGCCGGACCTCCCTGGAGCCCAGGTCGGAGAAGCGGAGGTCGGTGGGACTCGGGTAGGAGAGGGCCGGGTCGGCCGTGGGCTCAGGCTCCATTCCTGGTGACGAGGAACAAGATGTTCAGGGTTTGAAGAACACAATTACCTGCATGAATTCAGTCATTCCCTACACACCACCCAGGGAGCTCTATGTAGAGGACGATGTAGAGAGCTCAACATCAACAAGGACAAATCTATCATAAAAATACATAGTTTAAGCTATTGTATTCCAAGTTAGGTTGAGTTCCCACTGGGAAGTATTAATGCACGGTATGCTGCATGTTTAGGGGCTTTAATTGTGAAAGGTAACTATTAATGCAGGTTATACTGTATGGTTTAGGGGCTTTTATTGTGAAAGGTAAGCATAAATGCAAGGTATACTGCATGTTTAGGAGTTTTTATTGTGAAAGGTAAGCACTAATGCAGTGTATACCGCATGTTTAGGGGCTTTTATTGTGAAAGGTAAGCAGTAATGCAGTGTATACTGCATGTTTAGGAGCTTTTATTGTGAAAGGTAAGCACTAATGCAAGGTATGTTGCATATTTAGGGGCTTTTATTGTGAAAGGTAAGCAATAATGCAGGGTATACTGCATGTTTAGGGGCTTTTATTGTCAAAGGTAAGTATATTTTGATTAACTAATTAATGCAAAGTACTCGTTTAAAAAAGGTGTGTGTCTCTGCGTGTGTGTGTGTGTGTGTGTGTCTTACGCTTGGAGATGCCGCGCTCCTTGATCTTCCCACACAGGACGTGCACCAGCCTCGCCAGCAGCCGGCTGAGCAGCGGGAAGTCGTTGACGTTGTAGACGTTCAGGTCCAGCGGCTCCGACGCCACCTGCCTCAGCTCGGCCTCGTCGGCGTTCTTCACACCTGGACGACGCGTAGGGTCTGGAAACAGTTCCACGTCGCGTCCTCTCCTAAGCCCCTCCCCTTTCTTACCCACGGCGATGATCTCCACGCCGGCGCTCTTCAGCCGGCTGGCGGCGGCGACGGCGTCGTCCTGAGACTTCCCGTCGGTCAGCAGCACGAGGAAGAAGGGAGCGCCCGACCTGGCGCCCGCCGCGGGGTTCATGTTCTCCTCCATGACGTGGAGCAGCGCCTGGCCTGAGAAACAGGAAGCCAGCATGGTTCACAGAGCGATGCCGCAGAAGAACCCTAAAAACCAGGGTTGAAAGGTTCTTTGTGGAACCAGAAATATTTTTCTCAAACTAAAGGTTATTTGTGTACCTGTAAGAAGGTGTTCCTATGGGCGTACCTGTGAGGTGTACCTGTGGAGGTGTACCTGTGGAGCGTGTACCTGTGAAGGTGTTCCCTATGGAGCGTGTACCTGTGAAGGTGTTCCCTGTGGAGCGTGTACCTGTGAAGGTGTTCCCTGTGGAGCGTGTACCTGTGAAGGTGTTCCCTATGGAGCGTGTACCTGTGAAGGTGTTCCCTATGGAGCGTGTACCTGTGAAGGTGTTCCCTGTGGAGCGTGTACCTGTGAAGGTGTTCCCTGTGGAGCGTGTACCTGTGAAGGTGTTCCCTGTGGAGCGTGTACCTGTGAAGGTGTACCTGTGGAGGTGTACCTGTGGAGGTGTACCTGTGAAGGTGTACCTGTGGAGGTGTACCTGTGAAGGTGTACCTGTGGAGGTGTACCTGTGAAGGTGTTCCCTATGGAGCGTGTACCTGTGAAGGTGTACCTGTGGAGGTGTACCTGTGGAGGTGTACCTGTGGAGGTGTACCTGTGAAGGTGTACCTGTGGAGGTGTACCTGTGGAGGTGTACCTGTGCAGCGTACCTGTGGAGGTGTACCTGTGGAGGTGTACCTGTGCAGCGTACCTGTGAAGGTGTACCTGTGGAGGCGTACCTGTGGAGGTGTACCTGTGGAGGTGTACCTGTGGAGGTGTACCTGTGCAGCGTACCTGTGGAGGTGTACCTGTGGAGGTGTACCTGTGCAGCGTACCTGTGAAGGTGTACCTGTGGAGGTGTACCTGTGAAGGTGTACCTGTGGAGGTGTACCTGTGGAGGTGTACCTGTGGAGGTGTACCTGTGGAGGTGTACCTGTGGAGGTGTACCTGTGAAGGTGTACCTGTGCAGCGTACCTGTGGAGGTGTACCTGTGGAGGTGTACCTGTGGAGGTGTACCTGTGGAGGTGTACCTGTGAAGGTGTACCCTATGGAGCGTGTACCTGTGGAGGTGTACCTGTGGAGGTGTACCTGTGGAGGTGTACCTGTGGAGGTGTACCTGTGAAGGTGTACCTGTGGAGGTGTACCTGTGGAGCGTAGCTGTGCAGGTGTACCTGTGGAGGTGTACCTGTGGAGGTGTACCTGTGAGGTACCTGTGAGGTGTACCTGTGGAGGTGTACCTGTGAGCGTACCTGTGGAGTTGTACCTGTGGAGGTGTACCTGTGGAGGTGTACCTGTGGAGGTGTACCTGTGGAGGTGTACCTGTGGAGGTGTACCTGTGGAGCGTACCTGTGGAGGTGTACCTGTGGAGGTGTACCTGTGCAGCGTACCTGTGAAGGTGTACCTGTGGAGGTGTACCTGTGAAGGTGTTCCCTATGGAGCGTGTACCTGTGAAGGTGTACCTGTGGAGGTGTACCTGTGGAGGTGTACCTGTGAGGTACCTGTGAAGGTGTACCTGTGGAGGTGTACCTGTGGAGGTGTACCTGTGGAGGTGTACCTGTGGAGGTGTACCTGTGCAGCGTACCTGTGGAGGTGTACCTGTGAAGGTGTACCTGTGGAGGTGTACCTGTGAAGGTGTACCTGTGGAGGTGTACCTGTGAAGGTGTACCTGTGGAGGTGTACCTGTGGAGGTGTACCTGTGGAGGTGTACCTGTGAAGGTGTACCTGTGAAGGTGTACCTGTGGAGGTGTACCTGTGGAGGTGTACCTGTGAAGGTGTACCTGTGGAGGTGTACCTGTGGAGGTGTACCTGTGGAGGTGTACCTGTGGAGCGTACTTGTGGAGGTGTACCTGTGGAGGTGTACCTGTGGAGGTGTACCTGTGGAGGCGTACCTGTGGAGGTGTACCTGTGGAGGTGTACCTGTGGAGCGTAGCTGTGGAGGTGTACCTGTGGAGGTGTACCTGTGGAGGTGTACCTGTGCAGCGTACCTGTGGAGGTGTACCTGTGGAGGTGTACCTGTGGAGGTGTACCTGTGGAGGTGTACCTGTGAAGGTGTACCTGTGGACGCGTAGCTGTGGAGGTGTACCTGTGAGGTACCTGTGGAGGTGTACCTGTGAAGGTGTACCTGTGGAGGTGTACCTGTGAAGGTGTACCTGTGGAGGTGTACCTGTGCAGCATACCTGTGAAGGTGTACCTGTGAAGGTGTACCTGTGGAGGTGTACCTGTGAAGGTGTACCTGTGGAGGTGTACCTGTGAAGGTGTACCTGTGGAGGTGTACCTGTGGAGGTGTACCTGTGCAGCGTACCTGTGGAGGTGTACCTGTGGAGGTGTACCTGTGGAGGTGTACCTGTGGAGGTGTACCTGTGCAGCGTACCTGTGAAGGTGTACCTGTGGAGGTGTACCTGTGGAGGTGTACCTGTGGAGGTGTACCTGTGCAGCGTACCTGTGAAGGTGTACCTGTGGAGCGTACCTGTGGAGGTGTACCTGTGGAGGTGTACCTGTGGAGGTGTACCTGTGGAGGTGTACCTGTGGAGGTGTACCTGTGGAGGTGTACCTGTGGAGGTGTACCTGTGAAGGTGTACCTGTGGAGGTGTACCTGTGAAGGTGTACCTGTGGAGGTGTACCTGTGGAGGTGTACCTGTGGAGGTGTACCTGTGGAGCGTAGCTGTACCTGTGGAGGTACCTGTGGAGGTGTACCTGTGGAGGTGTACCTGTGGGCGTACCTGTGGAGGTGTACCTGTGAGGTACCTGTGAAGGTGTACCTGTGGAGGTGTACCTGTGGAGGTGTACCTGTGGAGGTGTACCTGTGGAGGCGTACCTGTGGAGGTGTACCTGTGGAGGCGTACCTGTGGAGGTGTACCTGTGAAGGTGTACCTGTGGAGGTGTACCTGTGGAGTGTACCTGTGGAGGTGTACCTGTGGAGGTGTACCTGTGGAGGTGTACCTGTGCAGCGTACCTGTGGAGGTGTACCTGTGGAGGTGTACCTGTGGAGGTGTACCTGTGGAGGTGTACCTGTGGAGGTGTACCTGTGCAGCGTACCTGTGGAGGTGTACCTGTGGAGGCGTACCTGTGGAGGTGTACCTGTGGAGGTGTACCTGTGCAGCGTACCTGTGAAGGTGTACCTGTGGAGGTGTACCTGTGAAGGTGTACCTGTGGAGGTGTACCTGTGGAGGTGTACCTGTGCAGCATACCTGTGAAGGTGTACCTGTGAAGGTGTACCTGTGGAGGTGTACCTGTGAAGGTGTACCTGTGGAGGTGTACCTGTGCAGCGTACCTGTGGAGGTGTACCTGTGAAGGTGTACCTGTGGAGGTGTACCTGTGAAGGTGTACCTGTGGAGGTGTACCTGTGAAGGTGTACCTGTGAAGGTGTTCCCTATGGAGCGTGTACCTGTGGAGGTGTACCTGTGGAGGTGTACCTGTGGAGGTGTACCTGTGAAGGTGTACCTGTGGAGGTGTACCTGTGCAGCGTACCTGTGGAGGTGTACCTGTGGAGGTGTACCTGTGGAGGTGTACCTGTGGAGCGTACCTGTGGAGGTGTACCTGTGAAGGTGTACCTGTGGAGGTGTACCTGTGGAGGTGTACCTGTGGAGGTGTACCTGTGGAGGTGTACCTGTGGAGGTGTACCTGTGCAGCGTACCTGTGGAGGTGTACCTGTGGAGGTGTTCCCTATGGAGCGTGTACCTGTGAAGGTGTACCTGTGGAGGTGTACCTGTGGAGGTGTACCTGTGGAGGTGTACCTGTGGAGGTGTACCTGTGGAGGTGTACCTGTGGAGCGTACCTGTGGAGGTGTACCTGTGGAGGTGTACCTGTGGAGGTGTACCTGTGAGGTGTACCTGTGGAGGTGTACCTGTGGAGGTGTACCTGTGGAGGTGTACCTGTGGAGGCTACCTGTGGAGGTGTACCTGTGGAGCGTACCTGTGGAGGTGTACCTGTGGAGGTGTACCTGTGGAGGCGTACCTGTGGAGGTGTACCTGTGAAGGTGTACCTGTGGAGGTGTACCTGTGGAGGTGTACCTGTGGCAGCGTACCTGTGGAGGTGTACCTGTGGAGGTACCTGTGAGGTACCTGTGCAGTGTACCTGTGAGGTGTACCTGTGGAGGTGTACCTGTGGAGGTGTACCTGTGAGTGTACCTGTGGAGGTGTACCTGTGCAGGTGTACCTGTGGAGGTGTACCTGTGCAGGTACCTGTGTAGGTGTACCTGTGGAGGTGTACCTGTGAGGTGTACCTGTGGAGGTGTACCTGTGAGGGTGTACCTGTGAGCGTACCTGTGGAGCGTACCTGTGAGGTGTACCTGTGGAGGTACCTGTGAGTGTACCTGTGGAGGTGTACCTGTGGAGGTGTACCTGTGAGGTGTACCTGTGGAGGTGTACCTGTGAGGTGTACCTGTGGAGGTGTACCTGTGGAGGCGTACCTGTGGAGGTGTACCTGTGGAGGTGTACCTGTGAAGGTGTACCTGTGGAGGTGTACCTGTGGAGGTGTACCTGTGGAGGTGTACCTGTGAAGGTGTACCTGTGGAGGCGTACCTGTGCAGCGTACCTGTGGAGGTGTACTTGTGGAGGTGTACCTGTGTAGGTGTGTACCTGTGTAGGTGAATACATGTGTAGTGGTGTACCTGTGGAGGTGTACCTGTGGAGGTGTACCTGTGGAGGTGTACCTGTGAGGCGTACCTGTGGAGGTGTACCTGTGCAGTGTACCTGTGAGGTACCTGTGGAGGTGTACCTGTGAAGGTGTACCTGTGGAGGTGTACCTGTGGAGGTGTACCTGTGAAGGTGTACCTGTGGAGGCGTACCTGTGAGGTGTACCTGTGAGGTGTACCTGTGGAGGTGTACCTGTGGAGGTGTACCTGTGAAGGTGTACATGTGGAGGTGTACCTGTGAGGTGTACCTGTGGAGGTGTACCTGTGGAGGTGTACCTGTGAAGGTGTACCTGTGGAGGTGTACCTGTGGAGGTGTACCTGTGGAGGCGTACCTGTGGAGGTGTACCTGTGGAGGTGTACCTGTGGAGGTGTACCTGTGGAGGTGTACCTGTGGAGGTGTACCTGTGGAGGTGTACCTGTGGAGGTGTACCTGTGGAGGTACCTGTGGAGGTGTACCTGTGAGGTGTACCTGTGGAGGTGTACCTGTGAGGTGTACCTGTGGAGGTGTACCTGTGGAGGTGTACCTGTGGAGGTACCTGTGGAGCCTGTGGAGGTGTACCTGTGGAGGTGTACCTGTGGAGGTGTACCTGTGAAGGTGTACCTGTGGAGGTGTACCTGTGGAGGTGTACATGTGGAGGTGTACCTGTGAGGTGTACCTGTGGAGGTGTACCTGTGAGGTACCTGTGGAGGTGTACCTGTGGAGTTGTACCTGTGAAGGTGTACCTGTGGAGGTGTACCTGTGAAGGTGTACCTGTGCAGCGTACCTGTGGAGGTGTACCTGTGGAGGTGTACCTGTGGAGGCGTACCTGTGGAGGTGTACCTGTGGAGGTGTACCTGTGAAGGTGTACCTGTGAGGTGTACCTGTGAGGTGTACCTGTGAGGTACCTGTGGAGGTGTACCTGTGAAGGTGTACCTGTGGAGGTGTACCTGTGAAGGTGTACCTGTGCAGCGTACCTGTGAAGGTGTACCTGTGGAGGTGTACCTGTGGAGGTGTACCTGTGAAGGTGTACCTGTGGAGGTGTACCTGTGGAGGTGTACCTGTGGAGGTGTACCTGTGGAGGTGTACCTGTGCAGCGTACCTGTGGAGGTGTACCTGTGGAGGTGTACCTGTGGAGGTGTACCTGTGAAGGTGTACCTGTGGAGGTGTACCTGTGGAGGTGTACCTGTGAAGGTGTACCTGTGGAGGTGTACCTGTGAAGGTGTACCTGTGGAGGTGTACCTGTGCAGCGTACCTGTGGAGGTGTACCTGTGGAGGTGTACCTGTGGAGGTGTACCTGTGGAGGTGTACCTGTGAAGGTGTACCTGTGGAGGTGTACCTGTGGAGGTGTACCTGTGGAGGTGTACCTGTGAAGGTGTACCTGTGGAGGTGTACCTGTGAAGGTGTACCTGTGGAGGTGTACCTGTGGAGGTGTACCTGTGGAGGTGTACCTGTGAAGGTGTACCTGTGGAGGTGTACCTGTGGAGGTGTACCTGTGAAGGTGTACCTGTGGAGGTGTACCTGTGGAGGTGTACCTGTGGAGGTGTACCTGTGGAGGCGTACCTGTGGAGGTGTACCTGTGGAGGTGTACCTGTGGAGGTGTACCTGTGGAGGTGTACCTGTGGAGGTGTACCTGTGGAGGTGTACCTGTGGAGGTGTACCTGTGGAGCGTAGCTGTGGAGGTGTACCTGTGGAGGTGTACCTGTGCAGCGTACCTGTGGAGGTGTACCTGTGGAGGCGTACCTGTGGAGGTGTACCTGTGGAGGTGTACCTGTGGAGGTGTACCTGTGCAGCGTACCTGTGAAGGTGTACCTGTGGAGGCGTACCTGTGGAGGTGTACCTGTGGAGGTGTACCTGTGAAGGTGTAGCTGTGGAGGTGTACCTGTGGAGGTGTACCTGTGGAGGTGTACCTGTGCAGCGTACCTGTGCAGCGTACCTGTGAAGGTGTACCTGTGGAGGTGTACCTGTGGAGGTGTACCTGTGGAGGTGTACCTGTGCAGCGTACCTGTGAAGGTGTACCTGTGCAGCGTACCTGTGAAGGTGTACCTGTGGAGGTGTACCTGTGGAGGTGTACCTGTCCCTGTGGAGGCGTACCTGTGCAGCGTACCTGTGGAGGTGTACCTGTGGAGCGTAGCTGTGGAGGTGTACCTGTGGAGGTGTACCTGTGGAGGTGTACCTGTGGAGCGTACCTGTGGAGGTGTACCTGTGGAGGTGTACCTGTGAAGGTGTACCTGTGGAGGCGTACCTGTGGAGGTGTACCTGTGGAGGTGTACCTGTGGAGGTGTACCTGTGGAGGTGTACCTGTGCAGCGTACCTGTGGAGGTGTACCTGTGAAGGTGTACCTGTGGAGGCGTACCTGTGGAGGTGTACCTGTGGAGGTGTACCTGTGGAGGTGTACCTGTGAAGGTGTACCTGTGGAGGTGTACCTGTGGAGGCGTACCTGTGGAGGTGTACCTGTGGAGCGTAGCTGTGGAGGTGTACCTGTGGAGGTGTACCTGTGAAGGTGTACCTGTGCAGCGTACCTGTGGAGGTGTACCTGTGGAGGCGTACCTGTGGAGACGTACCTGTGCAGCGTACCTGTGGAGGTGTACCTGTGGAGGCGTACCTGTGGAGGCGTACCTGTGCAGCGTACCTGTGAAAGTGTACCTGTGGAGGTGTACCTGTGCAGCGTACCTGTGGAGGCGTACCTGTGCAGCGTACCTGTGGAGGTGTACCTGTGGAGGCGTACCTGTGAAGGTGTACCTGTGGAGCGTACCTGTGGAGGTGTACCTGTGGAGCGTACCTGTGGAGGTGTACCTGTGGAGCGTACCTGTGGAGGTGTACCTGTGCAGCGTACCTGTGAAGGTGTACCTGTGGAGCGTACCTGTGGAGGTGTACCTGTGCAGCTTACCTGTGAAGGTGTTGCCTCCCTTGTATCTGAAGCCCCTCACGGCCTCCAGCAGCTGCTCCTTGGTGGTGAAGTTGTTGAGCTGCCACTCGGTCCGGGGCTCTCCGCTGTACTGGGTCAGCCCTGCAATACACACAGCGGCCAGCAGGGGGTCACAGACTCTTCATGAAGACACGTCTCCACAGCTGGTCGCTGAGCCTCACAAGGGGACAGGTAGGGGCCGATGAGAGAGACTGAGACTGGACACCTGGCAGGTGATGCACATCAGAAAGAGAACAATGTTTCCCCAGTCCAGAGTATTAGTCGCAAAATCACTAAGCAGTATAAAAGTCATAACAATTGCTGTTGCATTAAAAAAAGAAAATACTCACACATCATCCGCGTCGACTTTTCGCTTCATTTGCGTCAGTCGCGCCTTAGAGGGGGCGGGGCTTATCTCCGTGGAAACAATTATCATGTCCTTTATCCAGCATGAAGAACTAACCACTAGTTCTGCTTCATACTTGTTGAGGACATCCCACTGAACGTCTAACACCCTCGTGTTCGGGTTTTATAACATTAATATATATATAAATATATATATATATATTCATACATGACATCACCGTAGGCTCACACAGCTCGGTGACCTTCACCTCTCGTCTGAATGTCTCTCCAGCTCCACTAGAGCAGCGGTTAGATCCTAAGGAGCAGCTCGAGGCTGATTGGTTTTAGCAACTCTTTGTCAGGCAAAGTTTTCGCCAAAGTTGAAATATAATTTGTTTCCGCTTTGCGTAATCCGCGTCACCGCCCCCCCACTCGGCCGCTCACCGATCTGAACGCGGTCGGGCCCGATGTGGAAGGGCGTTATCAGGCCCTCCAGGAAGTCTCGGACCCGCCTGAAGTTGGTGCGCCCGATGCTCCAGGAGCCGTCCACCAGCAGGACGATGTCCGCCGCCGCGCCGCTGTCACACTCGAACGGTTTCCTAGGAGACGCACCTGGACACAAGCAGGAGAGCACGAGGTAAACAGAGACTTTAGAACAAAGGGACACTGTCGATGAGGCTCGTGGAAGGAACATTGTCCCAGTGACCCGGGGGTCAGAGGTCACCTGTCACCGGTTGGGTCTTCCGGGGTTTCTCCTCGGCTTCTCCGCCCTGCTCCTCCTTATCCTCCCCTTTGGACCGATCCCTCTTTCTGTCCTTCTTCCTCTTCCTCTTCTCCTTGGTGGTTTTCTCTTGGGCCTCGTCAGGGGGCTGAGAGGGGGTTTCTATGGCTGGGGGCTCTGGGGCAACAAGCACAGGGGCGGGGGGGGGGGGGGGGGTTAGGGTTAGATAAGCAGAGACAAGGAGCAGAAGCTTAAAGTAGAACATCGGACGCAATGACGTCTTTTTCTTTGGAAAATAGATGAAATGTTCACCAATACCCCCAAAAAATAAATAAACCCCAACGCCCCCAATGGCCCAATGCTCCACATGACCCAACGCCCCCAATGACCCCAATGACTCAATGCTCCACATGACCCAACGCCCCCAATGACTCAATGCTCCACATGACCCAACGCCCCCAATGGCCCAATGCTCCACATGACCCAACGCCCCCAATGACCCACATGACCCAACGCCCCCAATGACCCCAATGACTCAATGCTCCACATGACCCAACGCCCCCAATGCTCCACATGACCCAACGCCCCCAATGACCCAATGACCCAGTGCCCCAGTGCCCCGGGCCCACCGTCCTCCTGCTTGTTTCCTGTGTTCCAGCCCGTGTTGCCAGGCTGTCATTACTGTGTGCGTCACAGAGCGCGTTGGTGTGAATACAGCAGACTGCACTTACTGTACAGCAGCTGGTTCATCATCATGTTGTTATGACGACAGGGCGCTGAACATCAGAGCTCGGCTTTTATGAACTTCACCAAACAGACAAACAGATTCATACCTGGAACAGAAACGCTGAGAGATACGTCTCGTTGGTGGTCATGAACAGTTAATAGGAACTAATATCTTATAGTAATAATGTTTGGTTTCAATTCATTTAGTTAAGAGGACTAGGATGAGGTTTCATATTGATTCTCATTATGTCCCTGAGATGTTCCTCATTGTCAGTGTTTTGTTTTATTTTGTTGATTAAAATCTATCTTATTGTTTTAGTTAAATGTAAATGTCATCCTCATTATGATTTTACATCTTTTATGACTAATTGTTCGTGGCCTCAGCCCAGAATGAGTGACTGGCTGAGCAGGAACGTGCCACCCATCATCATAGAGTCACCTGGTGGACCCACATGTTGTACTACCTGTAGTAGCGGCAGCAGTGGTGGTGGTGGTGGTGATGGTGGAGTCTGGATACAGAACCGTGGGCAGGCCTGCCAGAGCCTCCGTCACATCGTCCGGGTCTCCTGACCCCGACCCGCCCGGCAGCGTCTTCTTCCTCTGCACCCGACTGCCGCTGCGGATCGATTCCTCCTCCCGCAGACCCTCCACTGGAAGGAGGAGGGGGGGGGGTCACACGTTATGGGTTATCAATATCAAGTCATGTGAAAGTCAATAACATGACTGATCCGATGTGAGGTCAAAGGTCAGATTGTAAAGCTCTCTGTGCAGGAAATATAGATATAGGAAACATCAAATCTTTTTTAAAGGAAACCAATATACTGCAAATATCTGATCCATAACCCTCAGTCCTCAATAGTCACTCCCCTCTAGACAGAGAGAAGCGATCGCTCTGCATCCGGCTGGAGGTTGGAGCTCCTGCACGGGCCAGGACTTGAACTGAAGCTCAGACAAGATCAAACCAACACCAACACCTTTATAGATGACGTAGTTACTGCATCTAAAAGGACACCGAGAAGACCAGGGTAAGGAAAACAGCCATGCTAGCTACATGCTAACAGGCTTATTTATATTCATAAACCAAAGTCTTGGACAAATAGAAATGTTAACCTGACGATTGCGCCATACGTGAAAAGGTAAGGGAATACCTTCACGTGGAACGTCTGAGACAGATTTCATGACTAACTACCCAATAGTTATAATGCAAATGCTACATTTTGATGCTAATATGTATGTACCTTTACGTAATACAAATATATGTACAGTATGTATATGTATAGAAGAATATGCTTCATGTGTTGAAGCTGCATTCTCTCTCCTGACCACCAGGGGGCTCCTCTGGTCTATCCTCATGAGATTTATTTTGTGATTTTTTGTTTTCCTGCTAAATGACTTTAAAAAACAACGTATGAGTAAAGACAATATTTAAAGTGTTGCTTTTTGTGGAGGAATAAAATTGATGAATTGATTAAATCCACTTGTTCGTGGAGGCTGAGTGTCGGTGTGGCCCCTGCTGTGAGGTCACACTGGACATGGTGTACGATGTGACTCTGGCCCTTTGGCTGCTTCACTGGATCCTGTCGCCCAATCCTTGCCTGGAGTCAACGGACAAGGTCAAGGTCAAGCACAACGAATCAAGGGCGGCATGTCGGAGGGGAGAAGTGATAAGTAGCGGCCCGTGGGCGTTGGAGCAGAACGGGAAACGAGACGCTGACTAACATCATCATTCCAGAGAGAAGCAAACGTCCACATGAGCAGACAGCAGTCCTGCCTGGACTCGCTCCACCTGGTAACCTGCTGTCACCACCGGCCTCTCCACCGGCTCACCTCCACCGGCTCACCTCCACCGGCTCACCTCTACCAGCTAACCTCCACCGGCTCACATCCACAGATAAAATCCTCCCACCTTCTCGTGGTAAACAACAGTCAGTTATTATGGGGTGTGTGATTGTTGCCGGGCAGATTTACAACCCACGAACACGCTGGCCTCCAGTAAGTATACACAGGGACTTCAAACAGAGGCTCAGCCTGTAATCCAGACACGCTGGTATTTAGACCGCTGTGTGTGTGTGTGGGGGGCTGCACACTCCAAAAACAATGTCAAAAATCTTCTTCTTCCTTCTCTTCTTCTTCTTCCTCCTCCTCCTCTTCTTGTTCTTGCCTCTTCTTCCTACTCCTTTTCTTCTTCTTGTTCTTGTACTTCCTCCTCTTCTTGTTCTTTTCCCTCTTCTTCTTCATAAAAACGGCCTTGACCTCAATACGCTCTTGAAGGTCATCTACCTCCACCCACTACCTTCTCTCCTCTCAGCCAACCTTCCTCCTCCTTACTTCCTCCTCCCTCCTCCCCCTTCCATTTCCCTACTTCCTCCTCCCTCCTCCCTCCTTACTGGTGAACCTCCGCTTGGCGATGAGTCTCTCGGTGGTCCCGTTGAGCAGGAGGACCTGGAGGGCGTATTCCTGGCCGGAGTCCAGCCCTGCCACGGTGGCCCGGCCCCGCGTGGTGGTCAGCATCAGCTCCGGCTGCGGCACCTCTGGAGGACGAGAGGAGGGACACGGGGTTACGCCTGAGGGGAAAGCGACGCTCTTCTTTTAGTCTGCATGGAAGCAAGAGAGAGTATTTCAGTCTGGAGTTGAGGTCATTTCACTTTTTTTACGACAGAACTCAAAACGCAGCGAATGAAACCATCACTGCATGAAAGCTGCACACAGAGTCATGAACTCAAAGAGACTCAGTGACAGAGTCTCTACTCTGGTGTTCCTCGTGAAATAGAATCATTGAGCGTTGTACAGTCACAAGAGGGACTTTAATCCTTTCCTTTGCATTCGATTGGACCGCTGAGAAGTGGGCGGGCTTTGAATGTGGCGTCGTCTGGAGCTGCAGAGGAAGCTCAGAGTCTCAGTTTGGTAGATTGCTGTGTGGTCATGATGTAATTGGTTATAATTTAGTTTTACAGGAGTAATATGACTACAGGAAGAAAGGGATGTTGCTGGCTTTTGCACATATTGTTAAATCGGTGCACCATGTGACCCGGGATGTAGGCTGAAAGAGATAAATAAATAGGAATTGAATGCATTACAACTCCATCATTAGATGAGTTCAGTTCATGAACATTGAACAGGATTCCTGCGACGTAGGAAAGTAAAATCCTTTCTCGTGTTCTGCTGGCGTGAGGAGGTGGTTCCCTCGTTTCTCTCCCGTCTCTCCGTTCTCACAGGATCAGACGATGATTCATCGTTGTGACCAACCGGCCGCCGGGCTGCCGTCAGCAGAGAGGTCACCTGAGTCACCTGAGTCACATGGAGAGGCCTGCGATGCCCGTGTTAATCATAATAAAGCAACATTAACGCCGCCGCGTCGCGTGCACAATGACGGAGGAGTTCTTTCTAAGCATAACGGCCAGAAAAGCACATTTCCAGATCAATACTCACACACGTCGGTTATAATCACACCAAGATTCATCGTGTCAAATGTGCAGAAAGGTTTTATACTTTACAGTCAGAAATGTTATAACTGTATAGATAAACTTTTTTTATGAGGTTATTTTTCCTTTTCCATGTTTGTTATTATGTCCCCTGAATTTCTAAACGTCTAATAACATATAATTAAAAACGACCGTACAGATGCTCGCATTCAAACGGCGTCTGCACACGTAAAAGTAAACAGCATTTATCTGGAATAGAATGCTTTCTTTTTGAGCACAGGGAAGAATAAAGGAATACAGGAACAAAGGAATACAGGAATAAAGGAATACAGGAATAAAGGAATACAGGAATAAAGGAATTAAGGAATACAGGAACTAAGGAATACAGGAATACAGGAACAAAGGAATACAGGAATAAAGGAATACAGGAATAAAAGAATAAAGGAATACAGGAACTAAGGAATACAGGAATACAGGAACAAAGGAATACAGGAATAAAGGAATTAAGGAATACAGGAATAAAGGAATACAGGAATAAAGGAATTAAGGAATACAGGAATAAAGGAATACAGGAACAAAGGAATACAGGAATACAGGAATACAGGAATAAAGGAATACAGGAACTAAGGAATACAGGAATAAGGGACTAAATGAATACAAGAATAAAGGAATTAAGGAATAAAGGAATACAGGACTACAAGAATAAAGGAATACATGAATAAAGGAATAAAGGACGACAAGAATAAAGGAATACATGAATAAAGGAATAAAGGACAACAAGAATAAAGGAATACAGGAATAAAAGAATAAGACACTGATGCCCCTCCCTCTCCACCCCACAGATCCACTCCTTCGTTCCCCAAGAGTTTAAAGTGAATTTAAAGTAAATAAGTTTCCCCATGATGCTGCAGGAATGAGTTCATCTGTAACATTTCACACTGAGACCATAAACCTGCCACTGAAACTCTCTGAATGCATTTTACAGGATTGTGCTGCCTTCCTTCTTTAATCTCATCTACACCACCCCCCCCCCCCCCCTTGCATAACCTCCACCTCTAGTCTCGTGAATTCTTCTCCCCCGCCCTATCTCTCTCTTTTAGGCGTGCCTGGGCTTAGCCGCCCGGTGTGGAATGGCAGAGAGGAAAACAACGTTTAGGACGGAGTTGAAGGGCAGAAGGAACCTGGGATGTGGAGGAGGAGGAGGAGGAGGTGTGGAGAGAGGGAGTGAGACGGAGCTGACACATTCATGGCAGCCGGCGGGTTCACAGGAAGAGGAACGTCTCTTCCTCCCCGCGGTGACATGAGAGGGAATCAAGGGACGGCCGATGAAATACTTTGACTTCTTGTACAAATACAACAAAGTAAACCATGGATATGAGATACCAGCCCTCTGCTCGTTACACTCTGCTGCAGTTCATTTGGTTTTTGGAGAATGATGCAACGACAGCGCATGGAGCGTCGATGCCCCTCCGCACGCCCCGAGGAAATCAATCAAGCTTCATGGAAGTTGGTCCAGACGGTGTTGGGTGGACATGAGGTCAGGGCTCTGGGGGATTAAGGGGCCTGGGATACGATTAACCTCAAAGGAGAGGAGCGTCTCACCTGAGATGGGTCTCACTCGGACCTTGTAGCCCTGAACCGGCCCGTCGGCCTCCTTCCATTTCATCTGCAGCCGGTCCTCAGACAGGACCGTCAGCTTCAGGCGACCTTCAAGGTCACGGGACAGACAAGGAAAGAAATTCAGGTTTCCTAATGTGTGTGTGTGTGTGTGTGTGTGTGTTCAGAGGACAGCCTGACAGTTGCCGGCCTCTCAAAGATCACAGAAACAAGCTTTCTTCGCTCCTCTCCGAGTCGCCCCTCTCACTTCCTTCTCCCAAAATCAAATCCGTCTCTTGTTTCCCGACTTTGATTTACATAATGTTCCACTAGGGGCTCCCCAACAAGCAGCGTCTTTCATGTCTCCATCCCTCCCTCCAGCTGCCCCTCCGCTCATCAAAGCACGGCCTGTCCTCCCGTCTGCACAGAGACAGGAACAGGACGCTGGGTGGACACTGGAGGGGTCAAAGGTCGTGTCAGAGGAGCAGCACAGAGTTACAGTGTGTCTGGGTTTACTATGTAGTATGTGGGGCAGGGTAATGGATGGAGAGGAAGAGGGGGGGGACGGACGGATGCATGACCCTCAGATTCTATTCTGACGAGCATGTGTGTGTGTGTGTGTTCTGGGGCCTCTGGAGGGTCCTCATCCTCTTGGGGGCTTGGCAGGAGATCAGATCAGGGTCTGACGGGGATTTAGAGGGACCGAGGTCAAGGTCTCACAGACCCACGAACAACAACAACAACCTTTCCACGCAGGCGGGCAGCGAGGGGCGGCGTTGTGCTCCGAGGAGGACGAGAGCAGCTGGTCGCCGCCATCGCCGTCTTTAGTTCAGCTCTAAAATAATGCGTCCTTTGAAGTACGAGGACCCGCCGCCCTGAGACATGAGGCCTGTTAGGAGTCAAGCGGTTACACAACTGGTCATGAAAGTCTACCTTGGCCATGGACCCCCGAGGACAGCAGCAGGAAGACGCCGAGCAGGAAGCACAGCATGAGCCTGAGAGGAGGAGGAGGAGGACGCAAGGAGGTGATGAGTGGAGCCTAGAAACATGGAAAACAACATCTCACATGCTTATTCCTTTCGATACATGTTTTGGTTTATTATATTTAGAGCTTAAATGCTACGTGGGAATAAAACCCTTTCAAGGGACGGAAAATTAACAACAACAGCAACAATATATAAAAATTGAGAAATCATTTAATGATTTTTTAGAGCAACACGTGACAAAAAAAATGCTTCCAGCTTCTCGAATGTTGAAATGTGCTGCTTCTGCTTCTTCTCACCGACAGACTATTGAATATTTGTGTTTAGGACAAATGACGGAATTTTGACTTCTTGGGGATATTTCACAAACCGATGAACCATTAAAAAATTAAAACAATCAGCAGCATCATAAAAAATTATTCAGGCATTTCTGAAATGTTTACTGGGTCGTAAAAAGGTTTTCCCATGGGAACTCTTTTATGGCTGACGACAGGTGCTTTCAGGGCCCCATTAGAGACCTTAAACTTCACACAGATAGTGACACACACACACACACACACAAGGCTGAACACGCAGCGCTTCGAGAGGCCCTAAACTAGCACAGCTCGCTCTGACCGCTCAGCCTCCGGCTGCTCCGCTCCGTGTCCACTGACCGGCTCACACACACCATGTGAGGCTTCTCCTGTTACATCATCTGTTGTTCCTCTGGTGCACAGGAACACGGAGGGGCCATCTGGACCCGGAAACGGTGCTTCAGAG
Organism: Pseudoliparis swirei; assembly: GCF_029220125.1. Taxonomy (NCBI): domain Eukaryota; kingdom Metazoa; phylum Chordata; class Actinopteri; order Perciformes; family Liparidae; genus Pseudoliparis; species Pseudoliparis swirei. The sequence continues at coordinate 1,560,885 of NC_079396.1, forward strand.
TGAAGCCAGAGAAGAACCATTTCTGGTTCCACAAAGAACCTTCAAACCAGGGTTCTCTAAAGAACCATTCCCTTAAAGAGTTCTTTAAATAACCTATAAAGGTGTCTCAAGGAACCTTAAAAAATGGTTCTTCAAAGCCAACATTTCTGGTTCCTCACAGAACCTTTCAAACCAGGGTTCACTAAAGAACCATTTCCTTAAAGAGTTCTTTAAAGAACCTATAAATGTGCCTCATAGAAGCTTAAAAAATGGTTCTTTAAGGCACCATTTTTCAGTAGGTGATGGATCTTGGTAGAACCTAAAAGCCCTTTAAAGAACCATTTAAGAACCTTTATTTTTCTGTTTTACTGTATATTTGTGTACAGACCCGATGTTTAGGAATCATTTGCGTTTCCGGGGACGACCGTGACCGTCTCTATTTCAAAAGGATGGACTCCAAGAAGTTAAAGTTTAACGAACCGCCACAGATTAAAGGATGTGAAGGGTGAACGATCCGCAGGAGGAGTTGTGTCGGCCGCCGGCCTCCAGACCTCCAGACCTCCAGACCACCAGACCACCAGACCTCCAGACCTCCAGACCTCCAGACCACCAGACCTCCAGACCTCCAGACCACCAGACCTCCAGACCACCAGACCACCAGACCTCCAGACCTCCAGACCACCAGACCTCCAGACCACCAGACCTCCAGACCACCAGACCTCCAGACCTCCAGACCACCAGACCTCCAGACCACCAGACCACCAGACCTCCAGACCACCAGACCTCCAGACCACCAGACCTCCAGACCACCAGACCACCAGACCTCCAGACCACCAGACCTCCAGACCACCAGACCTCCAGACCACCAGACCTCCAGACCTCCAGACCACCAGACCTCCAGACCACCAGACCTCCAGACCACCGTCTCTGGTGTTCTGTGAACCCGAACGCTGCGCTGAGCCTCCATTAGCCGTCTGCTACAGGCCAGACGAGTGATGTCCAGACACGCGTTCACAACAACAACAAACCACCAGGCTCGGTTAAGTGAGGGTTCCATGGCGGCGGAGGAGGGACTCACCAATCACATGCCTGATGTGCTGTTCTGTTGCTTTAATCCATGTCATTCCACAAGTTTTGCTTTATTTATTGTGATTGTATTGCGGAGGCTTTTATGTGGGACCTCGTGACCCCGGCTGAGGCGAGCGAGGAACCTCCAGCCGTGACGTAACCACGGAGCTCCTGTGGTACGTTTCTGTGGTGTTCCGCGTGTACCTGCCTGCCCGAAGGTTGCCAAGTCTCTGAGCTTCAGACATCTCTATCTCCACGTCTGTCAGGCTGAGAGAACAAGACGGCATTCAGATCTCTTTTTCCTCTGTGCATTGGAGGAAGGGGGGGGGGGGTATTATATAGCACTTTTATCTCACTTAGTGGATGTATCTTTGTAAGAATGAACCACGTCCATTGCAAAAGGCGTTGGATTCCTTATTAAACACTGATGTCGTTATCCAGGGAAACAAAGTGTTCCCAAGCCATCCTTCCCCTGACGCCTTCAGGCGACCTGCGTGACCTTTGAGTGACCTCACCAGGGGGGGGAAATGATGAACTACGGTGAACCCTCACCAGTACCCAGATGGCTGCTGGTGAACGAAGAGTCACACACACACACACACACACACACACACACACACACACACACACACACACACACACACACACACACACACACACACACACACACACACACACACACACACACACACACACACACACACACACACACACACACACACACACACACACACACATTGGACTTGACAAAGTGTGTAGCTTGTAGTTTCCTTTGAGCTCAATGCGGCTGGTTGCGTCGTTGTTTTTAAATCACGTTACATTTGCGCGTCGCTTGTGCGTAAAATGCCCATCTGGATACAATAGTCAATGTTTTTTTAAATACGTGTAAGCTGTGTAGTTAGCTGTATGATTCGGAGTCCTCTTCCTCAGGTACAACAGTTTCAAACAATAGACGGCAACTCAACTTTCAAGATATCGCGCTACTTTAGTCTGAGCCCCGAGGGACTCCAGAGAAGATCCACGACGCACACATACATGTATTCAGCTAATATTTCTGTATATTAATGAAGCTTATTGTGTCGACAGGTGAGGTCTTACCTGGCGGTGAGGTGAGTCTACGGTATTCCTTCAGAGAGAGACCGGAGGGGGATGTCCACACGCACCAGTTCCGCTCCGCTGTGAGGCTCCTCTCCACATCAGAGCTCAACTCCTCCGGGCTGAAATCCGAGAAGCAAGGCACCTCCTGCTGCCCCGGCGCGGGCGTGGCCCTCCAGAGAGGACTACAAGAGCCCCCCAGAGGACTACAGGAGCCCTCCAGAGGACTACAGGAACCCCCCAGAGGACTACAGGAACCCCCCAGAGGACTACAAGAGGCCTCCAGAGGACTACAAGAGCCCCCCAGAGGACTACAGGAGCCCTCCAGAGGACTACAGGAACCCCCCAGAGGACTACAGGAGCCCTCCAGAGGACTACAGGAACCCCCCAGAGGACTACAGGAGACCCCCAGAGGACTACAAGAACCCCCCAGAGGACTACAGGAACCCCCCAGAGGACTACAGGAGCCCCCCAGAGGACTACAGGAACCCCCCAGAGGACTACAGGAGACCCCCAGAGGACTACAAGAGGCCTCCAGAGGACTACAGGAGCCCTCCAGAGGACTACAAGAGCCCTCCATGAGGACTACAGGAGCCCTCCATGAGGACTACAGGAACCCCCCAGAGGACTACAGGAGACCCCCAGAGGACTACAGGAGCCCTCCAGAGGACTACAAGAGCCCCAGAGGACTACAGGAGCCTCCAGAGGACTACAGGAGCCTCCAGAGGACTACAAGAGCCCTCCAGAGGACTACAGGAGCCCTCCAGAGGACTACAAGAGCCCTCCATGAGGACTACAAGAGACCCCCAGAGGACTACAGGAGCCCTCCAGAGGACTACAGGAGCCCCCCAGAGGACTACAAGAGCCATCCAGGACTACAGGAGCCCTCCAGAGGACTACAAGAGCCCCCAGAGGACTACAAGAGCCCTCCAGAGGACTACAGGAGCCCTCCAGAGGACTACAGGAGCCCTCCAGAGGACTACAAGAGACCCCCAGAGGACTACAGGAGCCCCCCAGAGGACTACAAGAGTCCTCCAGAGGACTACTGGAGCCCTCCATGAGGACTAAAAGAGCCCTCCAGAGGACTACAGGAGCCCCCCAGAGGACTACAAGAGCCCTCCATGAGCCCCCCAGAGGACTACAGGAGCCCCCACAGCAGAGCAAACCATGCAGGCCAGAGGTGCATGGCTCTCTAACCACCTCCAATTTGTAGGCATTTATTATTATGCCACATTTATTATTATTCCATATGTAATATTATTAATAACACACATTTATTATTCCACATTTATTATTGATTACCCCCACATTTATTATAACCCACATTTATTCTGACATGAAACGTGTTGTTTTCTTTTCACTTTATTTCTCAACAGAGCTGCATTTCATACAGAAGAAAAAAACAATAAAATTTGACAAAGGTTTCAAACTGAAGAACTTCAGCTCCACGGTCAGATCCCTTTGTGATGCATTCAGAGAACATCTCTGACGTAGAACAAGGCACATCGAGGTCTTCACCGTCGCGAAAATCACGTCTTATAACAATAAATAGATCCTATGTGAACCGTCTCCATCCTGAAGCTCGCTGGGTCCTTTCCTTAAAAAACATTTTGTTTAATTGTTGAAATTCTATCGACATCAATGAATCAAACGCCCCGACAATAACGGACGAGGCGTCCTGTATCTTTGGCGGCTGTAGGACCGTAATAACCCCGTTGAATCATTTCATTTGCTACCGCTCTGCAATGTGAGCTCATTGCAGGTCACAGAGTCTGCAACACGCTGACAACAACCAGCTTTTGAAATAACCTGGAGTCAACATTATATTGTGTGTCCCAATAACCAAAAAAACACCATAAAAACATATTCAAACCTGCCATTCATTCATTTTTAGTTGGACATTACAATTCAACCAGCAATTCATTTGATAATAAATGTGTCTTTTGAGGACAAAAGCGTCTGAAATGTGGCAGCTTCTATAAACATGTGAGCGTTCTCTCTCTAAAGGAGAGTACCTGATTATCTTTGGGTTTTGAGACACACCTGAACTCAGGGGTTAGAGCATTGTGACGTGTGGTAGTTGTGTCTTTACTTCATTCGTAATCAAGAAAATTACCTGCAGACGTTTTTGATAATGGTAATAATTGCTACTTGACGCACCTCCTTCATGGTTCTGGGATGAGGCTGTAGCCCAGAGAGAAGAGCAGCAGAGGAACGACACATCTATTAAAATACATTTACACGCAGGATACTTTTTATGGGAAATAAATTCCATCATCCAAAAGAGGGATAGCATTGAGTTATCGGACATGTATCCCAAACCGGACACCTCCAAACACATCCCTACAGGTGTCCCTCGGTTCCCAAACAGAAAGCCACAACCCGCCCTGTACATTGGCACAAAGTGTGACGAGCAAAGAAAAGAACCTGAAAGTCTTCTTCAACTCGCTCTCTCCCATATATCACACTGCACTGACACTGACTAGAGACATGACTAGAGACATGACTAGAGACTAGAGACATGACTAGATACATGACTAGAGACATGACTAGAGACATGACCAGAGACTAGAGACATGACTAGAGACATGACTAGAGACATGACCAGAGACTAGAGACATGACTAGAGACATGACTAGAGACATGACTAGAGACATGACCAGAGACATGACTAGAGACATGACCAGAGACTAGAGACATGACTATAGACATGACTAGAGACATGACCAGAGACATGACTAGAGACATGACTAGAGACATGACCAGAGACATGACCAGAGACTAGAGACATGACTAGAGACATGACTAGAGACATGACCAGAGACATGACCAGAGACATGACTAGAGACATGACCAGAGACATGACCAGAGACATGACTAGAGACATGACTAGAGACATGACTAGAGACATGACTAGAGACATGACCAGAGACTAGAGACATGACTAGAGACATGACTAGAGACATGACTAGAGACATGACTAGAGACATGACTAGAGACATGACCAGAGACATGACTAGAGACATGACTAGAGACATGACCAGAGACATGACCAGAGACTAGAGACATGACCAGAGACATGACTAGAGACATGACCAGAGACTAGAGACATGACTAGAGACATGACCAGAGACATGACTAGAGACATGACCAGAGACATGACTAGAGACATGACTATAGACATGACTAGAGACATGACCAGAGACATGACTATAGACATGACTAGAGACATGACCAGAGACATGACCAGAGACATGACTAGAGACATGACTAGAGACATGACTAGAGACATGACCAGAGACATGACCAGAGACATGACTAGAGACATGACTAGAGACATGACCAGAGCCATGACTAGAGACATGACCAGAGACATGACCAGAGACATGACTAGAGACTAGAGACATGACCAGAGACATGACTAGAGACATGACCAGAGACATGACTAGAGACATGACCAGAGACATGACTAGAGACATGACTAGAGACATGACCAGAGACATGACTAGAGACATGACTAGAGACATGACTAGAGACATGACCAGAGACATGACTAGAGACATGACCAGAGACATGACTAGAGACATGACCAGAGACATGACTAGAGACATGACCAGAGACATGACTAGAGACATGACCAGAGACCAGAGATATGACTAGAGACATGACCAGAGACATGACCAGAGACATGACTAGAGACATGACCAGAGACATGACTAGAGACATGACCAGAGACATGACCAGAGACATGACTAGAGACATGACTAGAGACATGACCAGAGACTAGAGACATGACCAGAGACATGACTAGAGACATGACCAGAGACATGACCAGAGACATGACTAGAGACATGACCAGAGACCAGAGACATGACTAGAGACATGACTAGAGACATGACTAGAGACATGACCAGAGACATGACTAGAGACATGACTAGAGACATGACCAGAGACATGACTAGAGACATGACTAGAGACATGACTAGAGACATGACCAGAGACATGACCAGAGACATGACTAGAGACATGACCAGAGACATGACCAGAGACATGACCAGAGACATGACCAGAGACATGACTAGAGACATGACTAGAGACATGACTAGAGACATGACCAGAGACATGACCAGAGACATGACCAGAGACATGACCAGAGACATGACCAAAGACATGACTAGAGACATGACTAGAGACATGACTAGAGACATGACTAGAGACATGACCAGAGACATGACTAGAGACATGACTAGAGACATGACCAGAGACATGACCAGAGACATGACTAGAGACATGACCAGAGACATGACTAGAGACATGACCAGAGACATGACCAGAGACATGACTAGAGACATGACCAGAGACTAGAGACATGACCAGAGACTAGAGACATGACTAGAGACATGACCAGAGACATGACCAGAGACATGACCAGAGACATGACTAGAGACATGACTAGAGACATGACCAGAGACATGACTAGAGACATGACCAGAGACCAGAGACATGACCAGAGACATGACTAGAGACATGACTAGAGACATGACCAGAGACTAGAGACATGACCAGAGACATGACTAGAGACATGACTAGAGACATGACCAGAGACATGACCAGAGACATGACTAGAGACATGACCAGAGACATGACTAGAGACATGACCAGAGACCAGAGACATGACCAGAGACATGACTAGAGACATGACCAGAGACATGACTAGAGACATGACCAGAGACATGACTAGAGACATGACCAGAGACATGACCAGAGACATGACTAGAGACATGACCAGAGACATGACCAGAGACATGACCAGAGACATGACTAGAGACATGACCAGAGACATGACCAGAGACATGACCAGAGACATGACCAGAGACATGACTAGAGACATGACTAGAGACATGACTAGAGACATGACTAGAGACATGACCAGAGACATGACCAGAGACATGACCAGAGACATGACTAGAGACATGACCAGAGACATGACCAGAGACATGACTAGAGACATGACCAGAGACATGACCAGAGACATGACCAGAGACATGACCAGAGACATGACCAGAGACATGACCAGAGACATGACCAGAGACATGACCAGAGACATGACCAGAGACATGACCAGAGACATGACCAGAGACATGACCAGAGACATGACTAGAGACATGACCAGAGACATGACCAGAGACATGACTAGAGACATGACTAGAGACATGACTAGAGACATGACCAGAGACATGACCAGAGACATGACCAGAGACATGACTAGAGACATGACCAGAGACATGACTAGAGACATGACCAGAGACATGACTAGAGACATGACCAGAGACATGACTAGAGACATGACCAGAGACATGACCAGAGACATGACCAGAGACATGACCAGAGACATGACTAGAGGCAGAGAGCGTCCTCTCCTGGGGGCAGTGTTTCTGTCCCAGCTGTGTCCAAAGCTGTCAGAGCGGTTCAGACCCACCTGAAGGCCCAGGTGTGAGGGGTGCCGGCGTGTCTTCAGTGCAGAGTGATTTCCTGCTCCTCGTCTTCGTCGTTGTCGAACTCGGCTGCCGAGTCTCGCCCGTCGTCTCTGCCGTGCCGCAGCAACGGGAACTCCAGCTCGGTGCTCTTGAGCTGCCGTAGAGACGGACTCTTGTCTGGAGGGACACGCAACACATCCTCAGTCTGCTGACGTCCTTTCATTTCACGACGGAGACGACACCGGAATGATCCGCGAGGACGGAAACAGAAGCCCTACTTTTGGAAGCGTACACCTTGAGTCCGACGTGCAGCGAGATGCCGCTCAGGCAGACGGAGAAGCCCAGCCAGTTGAAGACGCTCATTCGGTCTCCCATCACAGCGGCTGCCAGAATCAGAGTGCACACCTCCTGCGAGGACGCCAGACAACACGCAGCACGGAGGAGAAGTCAGTCACACGAGGCCCGACGAAGACTTGGAGTTCGTCACGCAGCCGAACACAAAAAGGCGGCCGGAAAGATGACGTTTCAAAGCTCGTCCAATCAGATTGAAGCTGAGCCTGAACCAAAAACACACCACGTCTCACGCTCTCTAGCGTTGTCGGCTTCCTGTGACCGACCGGGTACGAAAAAGAAAGTTTTTAACGATTTTTCAAAGTTACCTTAAAGATCCCCGAGATGGAGAGCGTGAGGCTGGAGGTCCGCGACACGAGCAGGAACTCGGAGAAGCAGAGGCCGAAGGCCAGCAGCCCGCCGGCGGTCAGCGTGAGCAGCGTGTACAGGACGGGCGAGAGCTCCGTCGCCCGGAACAGCTTCTCCGAGTTACTGAGGCTGAGCCCTGGGAACGAGACGGACATCCACCATGATGTTTCCCTGGGTTGGTTAAACATGTCCATTCATGTTCCAGGGTGACCTGAGCTGAAGGGTTTCTGCATGTACTAAGACAGACACGTTGTTTACATTGAGACCGCTTGGAGACTGATAAGCCCCGCCCCCTAGCCGACGCCAATAAACCCCAAATAGTCAGGTGAGTAAACTAACTCACGCTCGTAAAGCTTTGTCAGTTATGTTTTTGAATAAAGGGTTGGAAATTAATAGTTTTTAAAAATCTGATTCATCAAAAAAATAATCGACTATTAAAATAATGGTTAGTTGCATCTCTAGACAAGAGTCCTAGCTGGATTCAGGTGTTCCTCCCCTGGTGGCCCCGTGACTAACATGACTCTCCATCTTTATCATCTTAACACTAGGATCATAATCGCGTTAACAGTCAGGGTCACGTGATGATTATTGGAGCGCAAAGAGCCGAGAACTGATCTGCAGCTACTCGTCACATCGGCGTCCCCTTTGGGAAGCAAGAGGAAAGACACGTAGGAATATCATGACATTTAGGGCGGAGTCGTGTCCGACATGCCTGAGACTCAACAGGTGACGCATTGTCCTCGTTCACGGGGAATCAGAAACATGCAGCGAGGGGTAGAGCAGGAAACACAATGGGAGCTGTGTTCACCCAACTCCCCAAGAGGAGTAAACATGGAGGTCAAACAGGCCGGCGGGCAGTTGGGCGCTGATATGTTTGCACAGCAGTGCGACGCCTCCGATGTTTTCAGGATGTGGTGTTTGTGTCCGTCGGTGTAACAAAGAGCTCCGACAAGACGTCACTGAATATCAGCGTCGTAGGAGCCACTTTGTTTGTTTCGTTTGTTGGCCCTCCGCCACTAGGGGGCGTAGGGCCAATGTCAAGTAAGACAGAGGCCAATGTAATCAGGGGGAGCACTCGGGGGTCAGGTGTTGCTAGATTGACAAGCGCACAGTTTGTGGGAAGCAGGTGACAATGTGTTTGTATTCCTTTCATTTTTTGTGAACATACAAATGGGTTTTGGACAAGGAACGTATATATTGATTTATGTTTATAAATAAATAACCTTTCACATTTAGAACTGGACATGTTTGACTAAACCTCCAAGAGACCACAGTGACGGGGTCACGACAGGCATGTGAGACTGCAATTGATATGAATATTGTCTTCAATACAACTGAGAAATGTTAAATATCAAATCACCCAATAAAATGATCGACGATGTGGAGAAATGTTTTCCTGATGAAAAATAAATTAAAAATAAGACATTCTCCAACAGAGGTCATTTAAAATAGTATTCCTGCACTTGAATATGTGCATGTAATGTACTGAAGGGGGGGGGGGGTCTATGACATCTTGAGCCATCCTGCTGAGTTTCAGTTTACCACAGAGACAACAGAGTGATGATGTCACAGAGTGAGACTCACCTTCATTGTACAGGAAGAGGGGGAAGAGGCCGATGAACATGAGCGGCAGGAGGTGGTACAAAGCATCTATCGGGTTCTGGAGGCCTGGAAGAGGAGGAACATGCGGTCATGAGCTTCTAGACCTTTGAAGAAGTCCCCGCACGTCATCACTTGTTCATTTTTATTCCGGGTTGCCACTGAACACGGACCCAGCTCTGCTTTCTGCATGAGGACCTGCGTGAGCGTCCAGCGGATCCCCCCAATGAAGGAGGCCAGCAGCACCATGGTGAAGCCCTCTAGGTTGAACTGGGCCGACTCGAACGTAAACATGAACAGACCGCTGGCGATCAGCAGGACCACCAGGATCAGGAACGGGTTCTGGTGGAAAGGGATGGAAGAGAGAGAGAGAGGGACACAACAGGAAAAAAGAATGGAAGATGACAAAATGATGAGAAATACAGATTAGAAAAAGCAGAATAAAAATGACCAGAGAAAAATTAGAAGAGAAAAGGTCAAAAGGATCCTGATGGATGTAAATAACAACGTTAAAGATATACATATATATTTGTGACTATCATGTACTCATTTCATTACATGTATTATATTTCCTTTGGCTGCCACGTCGGCGTTGCTCAGCTCTTCTGTTCATGATAACAAACAATAAATAATGGGATCCGTTTAGCTTGCATCAGCTTGCTATTATAGAATAATCCAGCATTAATATAATATCTATTAACGAATTAGCGAGACATCCCAAAACATGTTTGCAAGTCATGATCATTTTGAGTTAAATGAGCGCATCACTTTAAATATTGCCCAAATTACAGACAGCGGAAGGATCCATTATTTGCATTTTATGCATTCTCATTAAATAAAAGCCTAAATGAAACATTTTGCCTTCAAAGAGTTCGCCCCAAGGGAGGGAGGAGTCCCGCTGAACAAACTACTGGCGCTTAATTTAGTTACGCAACTCTATGTTAGAATAAGAAAGACACGGATGTCTCTACTTAATCTTGATCAACTTTCACCAAAGAGAATCACAGGGAACATACATGTATCTGTGGCACTGTAATAATTATAAACAGGGAAGCAAAAGGATGTATTTAAATATCTTTCTTGTGGCCTTTTTTGTTTTTTACGTCAGGACGAAATCATTTCACGTCACCGCTACGATGGGTTTCCTTTTCCACACAATGTCGTTGAAGTTGTGTGTCACTCACCGGCTCCTCTAGTTTAAAAACCAGGGAGAAGAAGAGGATAAAGAGCACCGATGAAGACTTGGTCATGGTGTACCTGGAAGGACAAGAAAATAAAGAGCCGCGCATAAGAAGGGAACAATCCAATAACTGGGTAATACCGTGAGTTCGTATCCTCTATTTGAAACTCACAAGCTGATGGTGATGAAGAGGAAGCTCCAGTTGGAAAGCCCAATATCCAGAGCTGTTGCCAAGGCTGGAGACAGAATTTAGGACTTTTATCAGACAAAAGAAGATGTACAAAACGATGTCCTTGCTCCACTATGTTGAGAATAAAGATGTGCTTTGTAATAATTCAAAATATGTCACATTTAACTGAATACCGGTGACTCATTTGAGGCTTTAGGGTGGAAAGCTACACGTGTTGTCTGCTGATTAAACACAAAATGAGTAGTCCAGTCCAAAGTGTCTAGACTCTTCAACTATCTCCTCGGTGTGCTGTAATGGTCAAAGTACTCTGCTCTGAAAGCCTCGTCAGTGAGTGAAGGTGATAAGAGCTGATTGGTTCTTGACATTGTCGGGTAAAACTCTGCGGTGCCGTCTCACATGTGGGAAACACTTTACGGAGGTAGTCCTTCCAGCTCAGAAGGATGCGGGGTTTCCCCGCCCAGCACTGCATGGCCCGCCGCGTCAGGGCCGCCAGGCAGAAGTTGATGGCGAGGTGAACTAACGTCATGAAGAGGGGGTAGCGGAAGCCCTAAAAAAGAAGAAGAGAGAAATGGGTCGGATAGGGTCACCCAGGATGGAACAGGGGGAGCGAGATGCTCCAGTGTCTCAGGGTCCTGAACCCTAAGACACCCGAGTTAATACCCCACGACACAAACGCTATAAAAAGGTAACGTGCGTTAATCATCCCGAGGGAACCCACGCGTGTCCGAGCAGAGAAACCGAACCGTCTCGCCGCTTCAAGAACCCCGTGGCTTACCTTCATCAGCCATTTGTTATAGAAGGTGATGCCGATGGAGAAGACGTAGTAAAGGAGGACTAATCCAACGGCGCGAAGCCCCCGGCAGAAGAACTGGACGGGGCACGCCATGCTGGCCTGCAGGCCAGGAGCAGCGGTCCAGAGAAGGCGTGGCGGCGGCTACCATAGAGAGGTCCTCTCCCAACTGGATCTGCACCCGGTCCTGACACCCACAGCGGATTCCTTCAGGAGAAGAGAGGGACGTGGTTAGTGGAGTTTGGATCCCCGTTAGCTGAACTTCCTGGGGTCCAGACAGGACAAAACATGCAATACATACAAAACATGACGTGTAACAAACAGTTAAACAAATAGTACAAGCAGAGAAATACAGAATCAGAGACAGACAGAGACACACGGTTAGGCTTTGGATTATTTAATTAGAGTAATTATAAAGCAGAATAGTTATAAACAAGCTAACTATGTGAGCTTAATTGTAACATTAGCTTGGGTTAGACGACCAGCTGCTTCCGTTAGCCGCTAGACCACGTCAGCTAATACTGACAACCGTTCACCGACTAACTCGACAACTAACTAGCTAACTAGTTAGCGTTAACTAACTAGTATCAAGCAGGAAGACACCTTCTTAATCAGACAGCAGTACCCTAACTGTCGGTGATGAGCTCAGCATCACTCACCATATGGTAGTTTGGCTCAGTTTGAAGGTCGGGTTGTTTCCTCTCAGTCCGCCAGCTTTACCACCATTAGCGTGTTAAGTAAAACCATTAACCGTTCCTCATTAATCGGTTATCCACGCCGCTTCGCTCGCGCAGGCCTCTCGTTGCCTTAAAGCACCGCTCGCGCGCTCTGCAACTGGTGACAGTGTAACTGTGACGTCACGTGTCGTCTCTCTCCACCCCGCGCGCGCTCTCGCGCCGAACTCCAGGCGACAAAACGCTCCACTTGGTCGCGAGCGCGTTTATTTCTCCATCTACAAGTCACGCGCGTTGGAACTTTTCGACCCGGCTCGAGTGCGCGTTAAGCGCGATTCAATGCGCGTGCACTTTCTGTTTGAGTTGCCCCCGTTAAACATCACGAGCGGTGGAGCTGTTACAAGCACAAGACGCGCGAAGCGCCGCGAATCTATAATAATCAAGCGGACACACATACGCGCATGCGCGGGAACAGTTTAGTGAATTTGCAACGCTGGACGGTGAAACGATAGATGCGCGCGCACGTTAAACTCACGTCTCTTTAAACTGAGTTCGGCCTCTTTCTTTGTCTCCAAATATTCTCACACGTGCATTCAGAAACAACAACAAAAGCGAGCGCGCGCGTGCGTTCGCCATGAGATTCACCAACCTACCTGTTGGCTGATGACGTACTTCGTGTGTAACTTTGTGCAGAAATGACTCCGGAGGAGTAACAGAGTTGAAGGAATTTGACCACAAGGGGGCAGTATTTCCTACAGCTACATATTGTTCTCTCTGAACTACTTCCGCCGTCGAGGAAACCGAAGAAGAAGAAGCGGAAGTCAACAAAGCTCCGTGTGTCCCTGCGCTGAGTGAGTAAAGTAGTCCGCGTAGCCGCACGTTAGCTGCTCCGCGGACAGGTGTAACCGTGAAACCCGTCCCCCGCGTGTTTCTCTTGTCTTCTTCATCAGCAGAATGGCGGAGGAGGAGGACGAGGCCGGGTACGACGAGGAGTTGGACGACGGGTTCGGCGACGGGTCCGGCGACGTGGACGCCGGCGGCCACGGGAAGCGGAAGCGGCTCTTCTCCAAGGAGCTCCGGTGCATGATGTACGGCTTCGGGGACGACCAGAACCCGTACACGGAGTCCGTGGACATCCTGGAGGACCTGGTGATCGAGTTCATCACGGAGATGACCCACAAGGCCATGTCCATCGGGCGCCAGGGCCGCGTGCAGGTGGAGGACATCGTCTTCCTCATCCGGAAGGACCCCCGGAAGTTCGCCCGAGTCAAAGACCTGCTGACCATGAACGAGGAGCTGAAGAGAGCCCGCAAAGCCTTCGACGAGGCCAACTACGGCTCATAACACACCCGCTTGTCTTATTTACCACTTCTAATTTGGCTGTTCCCCCCCCCCCCCGTTTTAAATTGTTAAACTAAAATGTTAAATTGCTTTGTTAGTTGTTATGGTGTCTGTGTCAATAAAGTCTCATATCTGTTCAACGCGCCCAGTCTGCTCCTTTCTGGTACCAGAGTAGGGCAACGTTACCCGGATGTAGACTGATGTTTACAGTCTCAGAGCTGCAGGTTCATTGCATGAGCCACAGTCGTGTCTTACCTCAACATGGTGGATTTATATATATTTGAGTAAATACCAGCTACTTTATTTTCTTATAATGCAAATGTTTGCTTCTTGGTCAATTGCAAATGTAATACTGAGAGGAGAGCTATAGTTGGACCAAACAGTAAAATATTTCCTCTTTTATGGATAACCTGTGATGGAAAGACTTTACTGTTTCCTGACATTTTATAGATAATACATGACATTTGAGAACGGCGCGTGCTTGAACACGTATTAAACTGCACGATGACGTCACTTTCCCAGGCTGCTGCGTCTCCTTGGGGAAGAAGAAAAAGAGCAATTTTCTTCAAACAAGATGGACAAAAATAAGAAACAAACAGCTTTTATTGATATTCCTCAAAACATTTTTTTGTACACGGACCATAAATATGACAGACCAACTACAAGTGAGCATGAGTTAATTAATTTATTCTGTTCAAGCGAGTTACGTCTTTGTACAGTGGAGTGGTTGACTGAGGCGGTCTAAGCAGCAGGTGACAGGCCGCCGATCCATCCAGATCTAGATCAGATCTTTAGGGGGGGGGGGTCTCAGCTCAGTATCCACGGGGTGCATTCACAAGAGAGCGAGTGAGTGACCCCCAGTGACCCCTGCCGAGTGCCCTAGCTGTCTGTTCAGGATGTCTGTACGGGTGGAGAGAAGAGGCAGTGGACAGGAGGGGGTGAGTTTGGGGAGGGGGATTCAGAATGGGGAGTTCACAGGGAGGATGAAGAGGAGGTGGAGGAGGAATGTCCACTTTCCAATGTCTTTCTGAATTTTACTGCACATTCTCCATCATCTTGAGGAATTCTGGGAAAGACAAGAGAGATGAGACCGGTTACAAACCGCAGTGACTTCCACAACAGAAAGATGAACATTGTGTGACTCCAGGTTTTGATGGTTTAATTCTGTTTATATTTATTTATAAATTTATATCTTTCAATACATTTAAACAAAGTAATAAAATGTTCAATCAGGCTAAGAATGATATATAAACCTTTCAAATTAAATCCTAGACGTGACGCCATAACACGTCCATCATCGTCATCATCTTCATCATCATCATCATCATGCTCCATGTATATACCGTCAAAGTCCAGCATGCCGTCTGAGTTCTTGTCTCCGTCCTTCATCAGCTCGTCGATCTCGTCCTCTGAGACGGGCTCTCCGGTGCTGCGGATGATCTGGGCGAACTCCTCTCTGTCGATGTAGCCGTCGCCGTTCCTGCGCGCGCAAGTATACACAACCGTGAGCAAACAACACACATATACCGATGTCAGAGTATCACTGCGTGAACACCACGCTCTAATGTGGCCGGCGTGACGCACTTGTCGAAGATACGGAAGCACTCCGCCAACTCTTCCTCGCTCTTGCCGGCCTGGTCCTCCTTCAGCAGCCTCACCATCATGACCAAGAACTCCTCGAAGTCGATGGTGCCGCTGGCTGAGGGCGCAAAGGAGCCATGTAACCGATTATACGGAGCACAGGGAACACAGGGGGATACGTTATTCATGATATATTATAATCATCATGATTTGTATAATTAAAGCAAAACCGGGACAACGTGTCTGCTGATGGGGTCAGTAGCTATAGTCTCTCGTTGCGCATGTGCGCTGTCGTCTTTTACGCACAGCTTTACGCACGAACAATAAAAGGAAACACATGGTAAGTTATTCCCGATCATCATTATATTTGTATTTGTATAATTGAAAGCAAAATTAACACAAAGTGTCTGCTGATGGGGTCAGTATATTCTCTCATTGCGCATATGCGCTGTCGTCTTTTACGCACAGCTATACGCACAAAAGGAAACACGTGAAGATAAGTTATTCCCCATCATTATAATATAATTAAATGTATAATTGAAAGCAAAATCAAGATGAATTGTCTGCTGATGGGGGGGAGGTACATGCTCTCTCTTTACGCATGCGCGCAGAAGCAACGCCGAATCACAGACGTGGAACAATAATAGCTCTTGATTGCGCACGACGTGGGCCACCGCCGTGTCATCACGTCGCTCACCGTCCTCATCCACCTCCTCGATGATCTCATCCAGCTCCTCTCTCGTGGGGTTCTGGCCCAGCATCCTCATCACCTGACCCAGCTCCTTGGTGCTGATGTCACCGCCGCCGTCAGTGTCGAACATGTCGAAGGCGGCCTTGAACTCTGGAGGAGGAGGAGGAGGAAGAGGAGGAGACGTATTGTGTCACCACGATGATGACAACAATAAGCCCTTTCTTCACCAGCTGGTGGAATTAGAGCCATTTGATTGGTACTCCATGACATCACTGGTTCCGGTAACGTGCATGCTAAAGTAACGCGATACTCACCGGACAGCATCTCATCGCTCAGGAAGGAGCGGGCCTCTTGTTGCGCGTCAGTCTGGAAGAAAACAGACTCACTTACTACACACGTGACCTCATGAGGATGACACTAAAACCACACACAGCTGAGCCAACATCACATTTATATGTTTTAAGGAATATTACTAACAGCATTGTCCGCGTTCACAACATCACCAGAAGCTTAAAGGCAGAGGAAGTTCTACAGATGACAAGAATGTGATCATGGACTGTGTAGCTGATGACGTCATGCTTGTTGCATGGACGTCGTGCGTTGCGCATCTCGAGCTCAGTGAAAAGTGACTCCGGCTATTTCCAGGCTCAACCCATTAGGATCTCTGTATATGGCGCGCAGACACCTAATCCCCGGGAATCTGTCGCCTCAGCGCAGCCCCCCCGCTGGCCCGGAGCCCGGAGCCCCGGAGCCCCGGAGCCCCGGTCCACCTCCAGCAGCGACAGACGGCGGACTCTAATGCCTTTTAATTATGAATTATATTTAAATAAACTAAAACGAAGTGTAAATATATAAAACTATAAAAATGGAGCATTGGGTGAAATAAAAAGAAGAAAAGCAGTTTGAAGCTGGCAGGCTCACCGGAAGGAAAACATGCTTCCCGACATCTTATAAAACTAATGGAAGACTGTTATGTCTATTACCCATAAATCATCCTCTCGTTATCTGCCTGACAACGAGCAGCTGGTTTGAGACACACACTTTTTATTTGTTTGACTCTTTCGTGCTCTTACCATGTTTGTGGATTAGCTTTTTCCCTTCCCAGATATCCAAGGAAAAAATGCCAAAAAAACAGGTGGTCAATCCGCGTGCACCCCAACAGAGAGACTAGACGCGAAGTGAAGATTCAGACACACTTTAAACGGGACGGCCAGGCCACGCCCCCTTCCTCCAGATTTAGTATCGTGAACTTTTAGGGTTCTGGGGCCACGGCAAGCCAATCACATTTTGGAGGGGAGAAGCACCTCGGTCCTCTGAGTGGGGTTGACTAGGTGAATGAGGAGAATTCTGAGGGTTTGTGTGTGTGTGTGTGTGTTGCAGGTTAAGGTGCAAGAACCGACAGGAAATCACGGAGACGCAGCTTTTGGGAGAAAGCAAAGAGAATCTCTCCCCGCCTGGTTCAGTTTGTGATGTGAGGAACCCGTATGGCTCCTCTTACATTCACAAAAAAAGACGATACATTTATTTGGTGACCCCCAATATGGCCTCTGCAGCTCC
This sequence comes from Pseudoliparis swirei, assembly GCF_029220125.1. Lineage (NCBI taxonomy): Eukaryota > Metazoa > Chordata > Actinopteri > Perciformes > Liparidae > Pseudoliparis > Pseudoliparis swirei. The sequence goes on from NC_079396.1 coordinate 1,578,806, forward strand.
TAAAATAACATTTTTAAATAAATAACAATGCCAACTAAAGATGTTGTGCCCTGTAAATATGAGGCCGTGGTGGGGGAGCCTGAGATGTTAAAGTGGGTTTTGTGATGATGGCATTTCAATCTGGGCGTGAAACCCAAAACCGGGTGAGAAATGCTGTGGAGACCCCCCCACCACCCCACCCTCACCTCTCTCTCTCTCTCTTAGTCCCCGCCCCCTTTTTGCCGTGAATAGCCGTCAGATTTTTAGGCTGAGAGCGGCTGGGGTCGAGTGCCCACGCTCACACGACCCGAGGCTCCTTGTACGGTGGGGGTTCCTGGAGGGAGGGGCCCGAGGAGGTGGATAGGAAGCAGAGGAGGGGAGCAAAGGGGGAGGGATGATGGCTTTTTTGAGAAGTAGTGGGGGGCCTGCAGACGATATACCCCGGGTCCAAAGGGAGAGTCGGTTCTACGGCCGCCTCGAGCCTCCGATGCTTCACCTCTGGGGGGACGAGCCGCGGGGCGCCGTCGGTTTCTGTGCCGGGAGGCCGAGAAGATGGATGGCAGAGAGTTGAGATGGTAGAGAGGTCAACTAGAGGTCAACTTGAGCTAGATACCTGAAACTGTCCTCATGGGACCGGTGCTGATGCTCCCCGTAGAGGCCGCTCACAGGAGGCTGAAGTTCAGGCCTAGGGTGAAGAGAGGTGTGTCGTGATGGTGGTGTGGAAAGTGTGTGTGTGTGTGTGTATGTGTGTGTGTGAGTGAGGCCAGGTTAACAGGAGCATGAAGACGTGCACGGCAGAATAACTTTGCAGAGATGAACGAGGAGGAAGTGGATTTATTTAGAAAGCACAGAACAGGGAGGTGCAGGTATTTAGTTTAGAGGAGGGGGAGGAGGAGGAGGAGGAGGAGGAGGAGGAGGAGGGGGAGAGGAGGAGGAGGAGGAGGAGGGGTTAAGCTAAGTGGTGTCGCATTTCTGGAGAAGCGACAGCTGCAAAAGTGGACAGCTGCTGCGCGGAGGGCGAGTCTTCGTCTTAAAAGGGTTGAGCGGATATTTATAGGATTCCTCACCGAGCGCCTGGGTTTCATACGAGGGGGGGGGCGTCCCAGAAACAACATCATATTCATAATTGCGCGAGGTGTGCAGACCGGACGGCGTGCTCTCCGAGGAAAGTAGAGCCGGTGCTCTACTGGACGTTCTCCATCATCTTCAGGAACTCTGGGGAGGCAAGAAGGAGGTCAAAGGTCAACCAACAACCACATGAACTGTGGGCGGCACAGTGTGTGTGTGTGTGTGTGTGTGTGTGTGAAACAAAGCCTCTAAAGATCTCAGTCTCTTCTCATGTCTGCTCCCTCAACTGTGATCGTTTAAAGTAATGACTAATAGTAATAATGATCTCTCTCTACACACACACACACACACTCTAGGTGGGAAAGGTGGGATGTGATGGCTGTGCTATCAGACTCTAAACATTCCTTTATTGTAAATAATGAGGCGACCAAAAACTCTGTTATTAAAAGTGACTGTTATAACATGAAGGAATACGCTCTGCATTCGGGGAAATATGTGTATTTATGTGAAGATGAGATTGACACCAAGGCGTGTCACTTATGTTCTGTCTTTTTTCTTCTACTGTCGGTGTGTGTAACTTATTTTTGTGACTTTTTCAAGGTTATATAACAGAGCTTAAACCTTAAATCGTAAATGTGCCTCTTGATTATCTCAGAACATGAAGATCGTAAACAGTTGAGATCGTTTGAGAGCTTCTCGTGTAACTCTGAACACGAGGTTATTACGTAACGCTAAAACAAAACGGACATCTTTAATAAGAGAAGAAAAGATGAACAACTTCACTCACACAACTTTACCTATCTTATTAAAATACTTTTATTTTAAAATACATCCTAGTTTTAAAGTATCTGTTTCGTTTTTACCATATTTATATATTATTGCACTATAGTGCTGTTGATTTATTATATTTTTCAATTTTTATTCTGTGTCTATTTATAGTTATGCACCTTCCACCGAGAAGAATAATCACTTCTGACTCTGGTTCTGATAATATTGTCCAGTTTCTACACACAGAACTATCATGGTTCTTAAAAGGTTCTTTAAAAGAACCATCACCTACTGAAGAACCACTTTTTAGTTTGAGTCACCTTTATAGGTTCTCTGAAGAACTCTTTAAGGAAATGGTTCCCTAAAGAACCCTGGTTTGAAAGGTTCTTTGTGGAACCATAAATGGTGCCTTAAAGAACCATGTTTTGAAGGTTCTTTGTGGAACCATAAATGGTGCCTTGAAGAACCATGTTTTGAAGGTTCTTTGTGGAACCATAAATAGTGCCTTAAGAACCATGTTTTGAAGGTTCTTTGTGGAAACATAAATGGTGCCTTGAAGAACCATTTGAAAGGTTCTTTGAGGCACCTTTATATAGGTTCTCTGAAGAACTCTTTAAGGACATGGTTCCCTTAAGAACCCTGGTTTGAAAGGTTCTCTCCCTCCGATAATATCCCCAAACTTTATGGACGAACTCTTCTGGCTCCATAAATATCTCACCATCGAAATCGATCTTCCCGTCTTTGTTGGTGTCTCCTTCCCCGAACATCTCGTCGATGTCCTCCTCCACTACCGGCTCCCCGGTGAGATGGAGGATCTCCCCGAACTCCTCCCGGTCCACGAAGCCGTCTCCGTTCCTGAGGAGGAGAAGCGACGTCAAATGACGAAGACACACACACACACACACACACACACACTGGGAAGGAACCTGTCCCCGTGTGGTGGTTTGAACTGGTTCCGTAGGTTAGTGAAACGGGAAGTGAACTCAATGAGAGGTTCAGGGTCCTTCAGGTGGGACGGTGAGATTTAAAGGCCGTGCTATCTAAATATTAAAAATCTGCACATGCAAAGTCACTCGTCTGAAAGACATGTGTAAATGTCTCATTGATGCCGACTTTCAATTGAACATGTTTAAAAAATGAAGGAACGAAAATGAAGTTATTGTAGGTTTAAGGATATGTATCCAACAATAGTGAGAATGTATCCGGGACTCACAGCTAACGCCTCATTGGGATGTGAAGTTAGCCGATAGCATCGATAGCATCGATAGCACCGATAGCATCGATAGCACCGATAGCACTTGTATGTGAGATGGCGCGGCTGTGTCCAGACGCCGTCGAGGTAGCTCCGCGGAGATTGTGCGCTCTTTTAGTTTTTGTGTTTTTTAAAAATATTTTCTTTGCCACAAACACATCGGCACTAACAGCATACGACCGCAGCACACTTTTGGACATAAACTTTTGCGCAAAACAAGGGGTTTTGTCCACTTTTTCCATCGATCCAGCGTGGCCGGCGGAGATCGTACGAGCGAACCACAACAACAACAGTGGAGCCGCTACTACGGGAGACGACGAAAACATCGAGGAAGCGGGCGGAATTCGGAACAGACTGAGAGTTCAAGCCCACCGTCCACCTCTGCCCAGCATCCTTCTTGCTAACGTCCAGTCTCTGGAAAATAAGATGGATGATGTTAGGGCAAGGATCAGATTCCAACGGGACATGAGGACTGTAACATCTTTTGTCTGGCGGAAACATGGCTGACCCGCTGGTGCGGATCGAGTCATATGCCCAACCGAGTCCTTCTCTGTTTTCCGTGCAGACAGAACGGAAGAGTCTGGTAAATCTAAGGGTGGAGGGTTTGCTTCATGACTAACAACAAGTGGTGCGACCCCAAGGACATTAAGACTCTTTCTCGTTCCTGCTCGCGAACCTGGAACATCTGACGATCTCATGCCGTCCATTCTACCTTCCCGGGAGTTCAGCTCGGTCATCACCACAGCCGTCTACATACCACCACAAGCGGACACCGGCGTAGCACTATCGGACCTACATGATGTGTTATGTCGGCATCAGAACAAGTATCCCGGCGGCTGTGGTGGTGGCTGGGGACTTTAATAGGCAAACCTAAAAAGTCATGCGAACTTTCACCAGCACATTACGTGTGCTACCAGAGGAAAGAACGTTGGACCACTGCTATCGCCATTCAAGAGAGGCTACAAGGCTGTCTCTCTCCCTCCGTTCGCAAATCGGACCATGCCGCCATTTTCTTGCTTCCGGAGTACCGCAAAAGATCGCGCGGAAGCGGTAGTGACGAGGCGTGGCGGTGGTCTGACCAATCAGAGGCTGAGCTACAGGCGCTCTGCGTGTCGTCGACTGGGACATGATCCAATCCAGTTCCAGTGGCGTCAGCGAGTTCTTGAAGTAGCAATGAGCCTCATAGCAACGCTTAGCGGACACCATCGTCCCCACGGTAAAGTTAGGGTCTTTCCTAACCAAAAGCCGTGGGTTGATAGATCCATCCGTGAAGCTGTGAACGCCCGTACTGCTGCCTATAACTCCGGTCTTGTATCCGGCAACATGGGCGAGTACAAGGCAGCGGTCTATGGACTGAGGAGGCGGTGAAGAAGGCCAAGAGGAGGTACCGAGACAGAGTGGAATCACAGATGGAGCAGCGCGACACCAGGCGCCTATGGCAGGGGCTACGGACTATCACAGACTACCAGAGCAGACCCCGCGCTATGGTGAGTGCCGACGCATCCCTAGCGGACGACCTGAACTCATTTTATGCACGGTTTGAGGCTAGCAACAACAGCGCTAGCTCGCGGCTAACAACAACACCGTTAAGCGTAGCCGAGGTGAGTTCTACCGCTGGGGATGAACACACACTCTCTGTGACCGAGCACAGTGTGAGGAGGGCTCTGTTGAGGGTGAACACCAGGAAAGCTGCAGGTCCAGATGGCATATCTGGGCGAGTACTGAAGACCTGTGCTAACCAGCTAGCTCCAGTGTTCACCACAATATTCAACCTCTCCTGGCTGAGTCCGTGGTCCCCGCCTGCTTCAAGAGATCCACTATTGTCCCTGTGCCCAAGAATGCTTCTCCAGCATGTATGAATGACTACCGACCGGTGGCCCTCACCTCGGTGGTCATGAAATGCTGAGAGGCTGATAAAGGACTACATCTGCGCCTTCCTCCCTTCCTCCATGGACCCGCTGCAGTTTGCTTATCGCCCAAACAGATCCACGGATGATGCTGTCTCCCAGGTACTGCACACCACACTCTCTCATCTGGACAGCCAGAGGGGGCTATGTGAGACTGCTGTTCATTGATTATAGTTCAGCTTTCAACACCATAGTCCCTCCAGACTGGCCGGCAAGCTGATTGAGCTGGGACTGAACACCCCTGTGTGCTTGGATCCTGGACTTCCTGACCGCCAGGCCACAGGTGGTCAGGGTGGGCAGACACACCTCAAACCCCTCACCCTGAACACAGGATCCCCAGGGTTGCGTCCTCAGCCCCTACTGTACTCCCTGTACACACATGACTGTGTGGCCAGGTTCAGCTCCAACACCATCATCAAGTTTGCGGATGACACAGTGGTGGTGGGCCTGATCTCCGACAACGGCGAGAAGGCCTACCTGGAGGAAGTTGCTGATCTGTCACTCTGGTGCCGGGACAACAGCCTCATCATGAATGTCACCAAAACTAAGGAGCTGATTGTGGACTTTAGGAGGCTACAACAACAGAGGACGTACTCACCACTGGGGATTAACGGGACTACTGTGGAGAGGGTGAGCGGGTATAAATACCTGGGAGTCCACATCACCGAGAATCTGACATGGTCAACGAACACAGACACTCTGGTGAGAAAGGCAAGGCAGCGCCTCTACCACCTCAGGCAGCTGAGGAAATTTAAAGTTTCCCAGAGGATCCTTCAGTCCTTCTACTCTGGAGCTGTAGAGGGCGTCCTGACAGGAAGCATCACAGCCTGGTTTGGCAACTGCTCCGCTCAGGACAGGAAGGCTCTGCAGAGAGTAGTGCGTTCGGCTGAGCGCACTATTGGAACTACACTCCCACCCTGCAGGACTTGTACACCAGGAGGTGCAGAACCAGAGCCGGCAGGATCATGAAGGATCCTCACCACCCCAACAACAGACTGTTTCAGCTGCTGCGGTCAGGCAGGCGCCTCCGTAGTCACGCTGCAAGAACAGAGAGACTGAGACGGAGTTTCTTTCCTCAGGCCATCAGGACTGTGAACTCCGACCTCACCAGGACCCCCACATAGACCCACACAACTGCCCCTCTTAGGCACACACACACACACACACACACACACACACACTTACTGTAAATATTGTGTTGTTTTTTATTGTAAATAGTGTGTACTTGTTGCCCTTGCACATTCCTGCTGAGCATTGCCACTTTCATTTCACTGCACACCCTGTGTGTGTATGTGACAAATAAAACATCTTGAATCTTGAATCTTGAGCATCGATAGCATCGATAGCATCCCATCATATCTGTGGATACAGGCTTAAGAGCCTCAGTTCTTCTCTCTCCAGAGGAGAACCCCGAGCCGCGCCGTGTGCTTTGAGTTCTTCGTACTTGTCGAAGATCCGGAAGCATTCCGAAAGTTCTTCCTCGCTCTTGCCGGCCTGGTCCTCCTTGAGCTGCTGCACCATCATCACCAAGAACTCCTCGAAGTCGATGGTGCCGCTGCCTGAGAGGGAGGAAGGGGGGGGGGGGCGTTTGGTTATTGCATCCAGAAACATGGAGGGGCCATCTGGAACCGAACATGGTTCTTCAGAGTGATGCCATAGAAGAACCATTTATGGTTCCTCAAAGAACCTTTCAAGCCAGGGTTCTTCAAAGAACCATTTCCTTAAAGAGTTCTTCAAAGAACCTATAAAGGTGCCTCAGAGAACCCTCAAAACATGGTTCTTTAAGGCACCATTTCTGGTTCCTCAAATTTCTGCCTCAAATGAAAAAATGGTTCTTCAAGTGGATGGTTCTTGGATGGTTCAAGTGATGGTTCTTCTTAGAACCACAAAGCCTTTTAAAGAACCCTGTCAGAACCCTCATTGTTCAACAAGAAGACTCAGCAAATACAATGAATTCATTTCTCCTTTCCCTCTGTTTCCTTAAAGTCCTGCCTTGGTCATTTGTAAAATCAAAATAAATACATATAACATAATAATTGAAGCCCCAGTGACTGGAGGAATAAGTGATTCTGCCTCTTCCTGAAAGTGAAGAACCAGGTGGAACGTGGATCTCTCAGCTCACCGTCCTCATCCACCTCCTCAATGATGGCGTCCAGCTCCTCCCTGGATGGGTTCTGGCCCAGCATCCTCATCACCTGGCCCAGCTCCTTGGTGCTGATGTCGCCACCGCCGTCCGTGTCGAACATGTCGAAGGCGGCCTTGAACTCTGGAGGAGGAGGAGGAAGAGGAGGAAGAGGAGATCAAACCAACATGTCTGCATGTCGTGTTTTACATGTTTGGATCTATCCATGGACGTAGCGGGAAGAACTCTCATAAAAAACCTGTTTGGAGGACCGACCTGAAATCATCTCCTCCGTCAGGAAGGAGCGGGCGTCGCTTTGGGCGTCGGTGGGCTGGAGGGAGGCGAGTGGAAAGAGGAGGAAGAGGAGGAAGAGGAGGGAGAGGGAGAGAGAGGGAGAAGGTGTTACTCCTCATCAGCGTTGGGAACTATTGAAAGGCAGCCACGCGATGTCGGGACACGATGACGTCGCTCTGTGAACGGCCTCGTGTCGGGGGAGACGTGTGTGATCCTGAACGCCACGCCCACATCCAGAGCTCGCGTTTGATTGGACGTGGGAGACTTTGGAGGTTTTTACACTGAAACAGTTTTTTATTGTTCGGATTGTTCTCCCACTCTCTCCACCGTTCCGACACGCCGCCCGATGACATCACCGCTTTACAACGTCGGTCCTATCCAATGGTACTCCTGGTCTGCAGGTCACATGACATCTGTTTCCCTTCTGTCCATCCAGAGAGAGAGAGATCCTCCTCTGTTGCTTTTCCTTTCTTCTTTTTTGTAATTTGTGATTTTGGGCTATAAACTAATTAATTGAATTAGTATATTTGTTTATAATGCAAACAGCAGGAAGAGCTTGTACCACGATGTTGTTGAACATGTTCGACAAGCACTGCAGGACTCACAATGAGGATTTATTTTGACCTCAATTTGCATATTTTGGGAGTAAAATCTGAATCTGCAACGTAATGCAGGGACATGTCTCCGTCGGGTAAAGGTATTAGTACGATGGTTTTCTCTGAAGTAGAAGTATTTTTGGTATTTCGGGGTACAACGAGCGACAATACTAACATGATTCAAAATATTTAATATCTAAACATCATAATAAATATATAGCTAGTGGAGTGATGGCAGGTGACGCAGAGGAATAAGCAACAGCGTCCTCGGGAGGAGGTCAGGATGTCAGGCTGAAGAAAGGGGGCGGGGCTAAACATTATCACACTTTCACGCCTTAGTTAACGCTACTTAAAGTGCAATAATCATATTAAACTGTCGTTAAACGTTGCCGTGGTCGGTGCATTATTTTCTCTCTCCGCTCATCAATAACCTCCAAAGATTAAAGGTCACACAAAGCCACTCATTAGTTCACTGTGCAGCTATGTGGAGAGGATTAGAGAGGATTTCACTCAAGGTGAAGGTCCTAAATCAGGACTCTGGGAGGAGGCGCAGGTCTTTTCACTTTACTCGGCTGCGTGTTTCCTATCTTTAGTCACTCGGATCTAAAGATCAAACAACGTCACATCTGTCTGTCAACACGGGACAACGAGGAGGAACCGGTGGACACGTCACCGAGTCACGAGGATCGATCATGAGGATCAATCACGAGGATCAGTCATGAGGATCAATCACGAGGATCAATCACGAGGATCAATCACGAGGATCAGTCATGAGGATCAATCACGAGGATCAGTCATGAGGATCAATCACGAGGATCAGTCACGAGGATCAGTCATGAGGATCAATCACGAGGATCAGTCACGAGGATCAATCACGAGGATCAATCACGAGGATCAGTCATGAGGATCAATCACAAGGATCAATCACGAGGATCAATCACGAGGATCAATCACAAGGATCAATCACGAGGATCAGTCATGAGGATCAATCACGAGGATCAGTCCGTCCGGAGCCTCGTGAAATATGAAATAATCCCAAGAGATGAAACACATAAATCCATCTGTCCTCCAGGTGTGAGCGGATGAGGTCGTCATGGCGACGAAGATCTTCAGGGAATAACATCCATCTTCTGCCGGCCGGCGTTCACCAAACAATCCTCAGGATTCATCAGGACCCCCCACCCTCTTACCATCCATCCTCCCCCCTCAGTGATCTCATCCTTCCTCCCCCCTCAGTTATCTTATCCTTCCTCCCCCCTCAGTGGTCTCATCCTTCCTCCCCCCTCAGTGATCTTATCCTTCCTCCCCCCTCAGTGGTCTCATCCTTCCTCCCCCCTCAGTGGTCTCATCCTTTCTCCCCCTCAGTGATCTCATCCTTCCTCCCCCCTCAGTGATCTTATCCTTCCTCCCCTCAGTGGTCTCATCCTTCCTCCCCTCAGTGATCTTATCCTTCCTCCCCTCAGTGGTCTCATCCTTTCTCCCCTCAGTGGTCTCATCCTTCCTCCCCCTCAGTGGTCTCATCCTTCCTCCCCCCTCAGTTATCTTATCCTTCCTCCCCCCTCAGTGGTCTCATCCTTCCTCCCCCCTCAGTGATCTTATCCTTCCTCCCCCCTCAGTGGTCTCATCCTTCCTCCCCCCTCAGTGGTCTCATCCATACTCCCCCTCAGTGATCTCATCCTTCCTCCCCTCAGTTATCTTATCCTTTCTCCCCCTCAGTGATCTCATCCATCCTCCCCTCAGTGATCTCATCCTTCCTCCCCCCTCAGTGGTCTCATCCTTCCTCCCCCCTCAGTGGTCTCATCCTTTCTCCCCCTCAGTGGTCTCCTCCTTCTCCCCACAGTGATCTCATCCTTCCACCCCCCTCAGTGATCTCATCCTTCTTCCCCCCTCAGTGGTCTCATCCTTTCTCCCCCTCAGTGATCTTATCCTTTCTCCCCCTCAGTGATCTCATCCATCCTCCCCTCAGTGATCTCATCCTTCCTCCCCCCTCAGTGGTCTCATCCTTCCTCCCCCTCAGTGGTCTCATCCTTTCTCCCCCTCAGTGATCTCATCCATCCTCCCCCCTCCGTGATCTCATCCTTCCTCCCCCCTCAGTGGTCTCATCCTTTCTCCTCCTCAGTGATCTCATCCATCCTCCCCCCTCAGTGATCTCATCCTTCCTCCCCCCTCAGTGGTCTCATCCTTTCTCCTCCTCAGTGATCTCATCCATCCTCCCCCCTCAGTGATCTCATCCTTCCTCCCCCCTCAGTGGTCTCATCCTTTCTCCTCCTCAGTGGTCTCATCCTTCCTCCTCCCTCGGTGGTCTTACCATGGCGTCCGGCGGTGCTGGACAACACGAGTAAAACAAAGCGTTGGTCGGACGTCTCCCTGCTACTCAGGTCAGGCGGCGCCGCTCCCCTCCATAAGTACCCCCTGGTCCCGCTGCACCGGGGACAGCCAATCGGATCAGACGTGAGCTGGTGCCCTCACCCCCCCCCCCTCGTTTGGCACTCCCCCCAATCCCCCAAATTTAGAAAACAAGCTTAGTGACATTTATTCAGAGGAAGAAAAAAAAAAGGAAAGACAACACATCGGGCAGCTGGAGGCTATTCTGGCAGAGGATCAGCGGAGCATCTCACTGCAGGCGGGCGCTGGAGTTCACATGCACACTCACTCACACACACACACACACACACACACACACACACACACACACACAGATCAACACCTCCCAGCATGCAGCTTCTCGGTCCCGTCCTCTGTGTCATCTCATCTTTTGGTCCCTGTGGACTTGCCCTTCACCTCCTGACTCCTATAACTCAGGTGAGCACATGCAGGTGTTTACCTCGGTCACCTTTTGGGTTCTCGCCCGTCAACAAGTAAACAAACTAAAGCCTCTCGTGTTCATCTGGAGGTTCACACACTTTTTAAAGTCTTTAGAAACCCATAAAGAATAAATAACTCATCACATCAAGACTCAGTATTTATGTTTTCTATTACAAGGATAGTTTGTCAGTTCAACATGAATTGTGTGTGTGTGTGTGTGTGTGTTTGACTGTGTGTCTGGGTGTGACTGTTTGTTTGTGTGTCTGTGTGTGTGTAAGTTAGAAAATAAGTAATTAAGTAAATAAATAAATAAATAATTAAGTAAGTAAGTAAATAAGTAAGTAGATAAGTAAGTAAATAAGGTATATTTATGTTGCACTTATCACAGACAGTGTCACAAAGTTCAGTAGTCAATTAAAATAAATGGTCAATAACAGGGTCCAACACATGTCAACATTTAAAAGAGAAAAGTAGAATACACTGTAAAAGATGATGCAGTAAAATAGAAAAACAGAGAACATAAAAACAGGTCTTCTGATGGATCTCTTCGGTTCTCACTCTTCTTCTTCTAATGTCTGAGCCAAAGTTCATGGGCTGGATTCTTTAGTCCCGACTTCCCCTTCATGGCTCACAACACAAACGCTATAAATAGAACAAAAGAACGAGGAGTTTTATTGGTGGGTGCGATGCCCTCTGATATCAAGGGTTCCTTCCCCCGGTCGGCCGAGGGACCTGGTCCACGCCGGAATGTTAAGCAGCGAGGCTCGCCAGGTTCTCAATTCTTTCACTGGAAATCTATTTCTGCCCAACGCTCTGTCTCATGGCTCAGAGACCAGAGCAGCTGTGGCGTCGCCGTCAGGCCGGAGAGAGAGGAGCTCAGTGTATCCGAGAGGAGAGAGGAGCTCAGTGTATCCTAAATATCCAGAAGGAGAGAGGAGAGAGGTGCTCAGTGTATCCTAAATATCCATAAGGAGAGAGGAGAGAGGTGCTCAGTGTATCCTAAATATCCATAAGGAGAGAGGAGAGAGGTGCTCAGTGTATCCTAAACGTCCATAAGGAGAGAGGAGAGGAGAGAGGAGCTCAGTGTATCCTAAACATCCATAAGGAGAGAGGAGAGCTCAGTGTATCCTAAACGTCCATAAGGAGAGAGGAGAGAGGAGCTCAGTGTATCCTAAATATCCAGAAGGAGAGAGGAGAGAGGAGCTCAGTGTATCCTAAACATCCATAAGGAGAGAGGAGAGAGGTGCTCAGTGTATCCTAAACGTCCATAAGGAGAGAGGAGAGAGGTGCTCAGTGTATCCTAAACGTCCATAAGGAGAGAGGAGAGAGGTGCTCAGTGTATCCTAAACGTCCATAAGGAGAGAGGAGAGGAGAGAGGAGCTCAGTGTCTCCTAAACGTCCATAATATAAATGTGGGTTTCTGTCTTTTAAAGAATCTGAATTAAAATAGTGTCATTAATCATCTTATTTTAAAAACCTTTATTTAACGAGGTGAATCCCACTGAGATTAAACATCTCTTTTCGAGGTTGACCTCTGACCCGACAGGCAGCAACAATAGAAACACACACAAAAACACAGAACAAGGAAAAAGAAAGTCAAAGTTAAGAGACGGTGACATAACAGAGTTAATTTAAGAGACATCGACATGTTTGGGAACCTGACGACATTTCTTTCAACCTCAAAACTCTCCTCTTCACTTCCTCCCTCCTCCCCCTCTCTTCTCACACTCTACACCCTTTTTATTCCCCTCCTTTCTTTTATTTATCACCCCTCCACTATTCTTCACGTTTTAATCCTCCCCGTCTCCTCTTTCTATCTTAACCCCCCGGCTTACAGTGGGGTGGGGGGGGGCGTTAGGTCGCCGCCCCCTGTGATTGACGGCTCCAGCTGCCGCTGCGTCCGCCTCTCCAGAGGAGAGAGAGAACGTGTCGAGGCCTGAGGCGGCTTGGCTTTGCAGAGAGGGAATAAAGACCGGGAGGAGATCCCTGTCCTCCTTTCATTATCTTTCTTTTTCTTCTTCTCTTTCTTTCTTCTCCTCCTCTTTCCACCTTCTCCTCCTCCTCTGCACCTCCTTCTATTCCTGGACATTCCCAGGGGGAGCAGCTGAACCCACGTAGACAAACACACCCTATAAAAGGCTCGGGGGATGCCGTCACTCCTCCCTCCATCACTCCTCCCTCCATCCTGATCCCTCCATCCTGATCCCTCCATCCTGATCCCTCCGTCATGATCCCTCCATCTTGATCCCTCCGTCATGATCCCTCCATCCTGATCCCTCCATCCTGATCCCTCCATCCTGATCCCTCCGTCATGATCCCTCCATCTTGATCCCTCCATCTTGATCCCTCCGTCATGATCCCTCCATCTTGATCCCTCCGTCACTCCTCCCTCCATCACTCCTCCCTCCATCCTGATCCCTCCATCCTGATCCTCCATCCTGATCCTCCATCTTGATCCTCCATCCTGATCCTCCGTCCTGATCCTCCATCTGATCCCTCCATCCTGATCCCTCCATCCTGATCCTTCCATCTTGATCCCTCCGTCCTGATCCCTCCATCCTGATCCCTCCGTCATGATCCCTCCATCCTGATCCTCCATCCTCCATCTTGATCCTTCCATCTGATCCCTCCATCTTGATCCCTCCATCCTGATCCCTCCGTCCTGATCCCTCCATCCTGATTCCTCTATCCTGATCCTCCATCCTGATCCTCCATCCTGATCCTCCATCCTGATCCTCCATCCTGATCCCTCCATCCTGATCCTCCATCCTGATCCCTCCATCTTGATCCTCCATCCTGATCCTCCATCCTGATCCCTCCATCTTGATCCCTCCATCTTGATCCTCCTCCATCCTGATCCTCCATCTTGATCCTCCATCCTGATCCTCCATCCTGATCCTCCATCTTGATCCTCCATCCTGATCCTCCATCCTGATCCCTCCATCCTGATCCTCATTGATCCCTCCATCTGATCCTCCATCCTGATCCCTCCATCCTGATCCTCCATCTTGATCCCTCCATCCTGATCCCTCCATCTTGATCCTCCATCCTCCATCCTGATCCCTCCATCTCCTCCCTCCATCCTGATCCTCCATCCTGATCCCTCCATCTTGATCCTCCATCCTGATCCCTCCATCTGATCCCTCCATCTTGATCCTCCATCCTGATCCTCCATCCTGATCCCTCCATCTTGATCCTCCCTCCATCCTGATCCCTCCATCTTGATCCCTCCATCCTGATCCCTCCATCCTGATCCCTCCATCTTGATCCCTCCATCCTGATCCTTCCATCCTGATCCCTCCATCTTGATCCCTCCGTCCTGATCCCTCCATCCTGATCCCTCCATCTTGATCCCTCCATCCTGATCCCTCCATCCTGATCCCTTGTTACGAGCTCAGACACTTAGGAAGTAGGACCCAATTGCACGACCCGGGAGACAGAGATAAAGTATTTGTAAGTACTTTATTTTTCGGTTCTGCAGTGAACAAAATGAAAGCGCTCACGTAGTGAGGATCAAAAACTTTCAAGAGCACAACATAACCCGACCTGATCATGGCAAAGACCAGGCAGACTGACAAGGAACACTGGGAGACAGGGCAATTTAAGCACATGGTAACAAGACACAGGTGGGACCAATCAGGGGCGGGGCTGACACTGATGAGCATAGGAGACAGGTGTGATGACAGGTGAAAACAATCAGGAAGCCTGGAATGAGAGAAAGCGAACATAAATGACCTGAACCTCTCTAGCATATCTGTCGGTGCACAACAGTACCCCCCCCTCTAGGGCCAACTCCTGATGGCCCAGGCTGATTGTAAAAGTCGTGGATAAGAGTCTTGTCTCGATAAATGAAGCAGCTATCCAGCTTCTAGCCTCAGGACCGTAACCCTTCCAGTCTACCAGGAATTGCTTGCCCTCCCTATTACGGACCTCCAGTAGCTTACGGACCTTGTAAGCGTCACCCCTTCAAGAACTGGGGCGGTGGAGGGGCTTGGAGGCGGGAACAAGTGTGCTCTCACACCGGCTTGATTCTACTAACGTGAAGCGTTGGGTGCACTCTCAAGGTCCTGGGGAGTTGCAAGCGTGCCGGCCGGGTTGATGACTCTGGACACTGGAAGCGGACCCACAAATCTCGAGCCAGTTTCTTTGAGGCGACATGGAGTGGTAAGTCTTTGGTAGAGGCCAAACCTTTTGGCCTGGACTGTAGGAGGAGCGACCCTGCGATGAGCGTCCGCAACAGCCTTCATCCGAGCTGAACTTGGAGAAGAGACTGGCGAGCACCAGCCCAAACTCTGCGACAACGTCTGATCATGGCATGTGCCGATGGAACCATCACCTCTTCCTCGTTGTTAGGGAAAAGTGGGCTGGAAACCATTGACACAATGGAATGGAGAGAGACCTGTGGCCGCCGTGGGAAGGGTATTGTGGGCAACCTCGACCCATGTGAGGTGGTCACTCCAGGTGGTCTGGTTCGGGAGGCGAGACAACGTGGCGTAGTCTCTAGTTCTTGGTTCAGGCGCTCCGACTGTCCATTTGACTGAGGTGATATCCTGATGACAGGCTGGCGGTGGCACCTATGAGTCGACAAAACTCTTTCCAGAAGGCGGAAATGAATTGTGGACCCCTGTCGGAAACAATGTCATTAGGAATCCATGGATCCTGAATACGTGATTCATCATGACCTCTGCGGTGACTTTGGCAGAGGAAGCTTGGTCAATGGGATGAAGTGAGCCATCTTTGAAAATCGATCAACCACTGTTAGAACCGTAGTCTTGCCTCTGGATGAGGAAATCCTGTCACAAAATCCATCGAAATGTGTGACCAAGGGCGATGGGGAATCGGCAGCGGCTGGGGCAAGCCCATCTTAACTTGAGCTGAGGCCTTATTACACGCACACACGGACAAGCCGCTACATACTCGGCCACATTTTTCTTCATGGATGGCCACCAGAAACGTTGTTGAATCCTGAACATTGTTCTTGCTACTCCCGGATGGCACGAAAGCACAGATGAGTGAGCCCAGTGGATGACCTTGGGTGAAGAGCCTCAGGAACAAACAGCAGATTGTTGGGACACTCGCTAGGCGCTGGATTCATGACATTTGCCTCTTTAACGTCTGACTCCACTTGCCAGGAAAAGGCTCCGATCACCGGTTAAGTGGAAGGATGGTCTTGGGCTCTACCGCAAGTGGTTCGGGATCGTAAAGGCGAGACAAAGCATCGGGTTTTGATTCTGAGACCGGGACGAAAAGAGAGTGTGAAGTTGAATCTACTAAAGAAAAGTGTCCACCTGGCCTGGCGGGAGTTGAGGCGCTTAGCCTTTCTTATATATTCTAGATTCTTGTGATCTGTCCAGACTAAAAACAGTTGCTCTGCACCCTCTAGCCAGTGTCTCCATTCCTCGAGGCAGCTTTTACAGCTAACAATTCCTTGGTTGCCACGTCATAATTCCGCTCTGCCGTTGTCAACTTCGCGACAGGTAAGCACATGGATGCATCTTGTTGTCTTCTGCAGCACGTTGAGACAGTACTCCTCCAATTCCCTCATTGGAAGCATCCACCTCGACCATAAACTGGCGCTGGGGATCTGGAATGGTGAGTATGGGAGCTGATGTGAATCTATCTCTGAGAAGTTTGAAAGCAAGATCCGCCTCCCTGGTCCACTTGAAGGGAACCTTAGGAGAAGTCAGAACATGCAGAGGAGCAGCAACAGAACTGAAATTCTAATAAACTTCCTATAGAAGTTAGCAAATCCTAGGAACTGCTGAACCTTTTCCTGGAGTCTGGTGTGGGCCACTGGGATACTGCACTGACTTTCGCAGGATCCATTTGGATATGATTAGGTGAGACTATGTATCCTAAGAAAGACACCTCTTCTGTGTGGAACTCGCACTTCTCTGCCTTGACATATAGCTGATTATCCAGTAGTTTCTGCAAAACTTGGCGGACATGGTTAACATGAGATTTAGCGTCTGGGGAGAAAATCAGTATGTCATCCAGATACACAAACACTGAAATATTCAAGAATTCCATAAAACCTCATTCACAAAAGCTTGAAAAACAGCGGTGCATTGCACAGTCAAAAGGCATTACCAAGTACTCATAGTGACCATTCTGAGTGTTGAATCAGTCTTCCACTCATCCCTTGTTTTATTCTAACCAAGTGATATGCATTTCTTAAATCCAACTTGGTGAATATCTTGGCCGTTGAAGCAGTTCAAAAGCAGATGACATGAGTGGCAGAGGATAGCGGTTCTTCACCGTAATGTCATTTAGTGGACTGTAGTCTATGCAAGGTCTCAGAGACCCGTCTTTCTTTCCCACAAAAAAGAATCCGCTCCGGCTGGAGGCGATGAAGGACGGATAATCCCTGATTTGAGTGAAGAGGAGATGTATTCATCCATTGCTGTTCTCTCAGGTCTCGAAATCGAGTAAAGTCTCCCCTTGGGAATGGGGCTCGGTAAGAGATCAATGGGAGTGTCAAAATCTCGGTGAGGAGGTAGCGACCAGGCTTTAGGCTTGTTAAGCGCTTCTTTTAAATCATGGTAACAGGAAGGTACCTTGTGTAGATCAGGATAGTCAGGGTGATCTATAATGATCCTACTAGAGTCTGTTGGTGCATTAACAGGTTGCAGAAGTTTACACCTGCCCTTACAATCCTCTCCATTCCTTAACTTTCCCTGAAGGCCAGTCTATGTGAGGATTGTGGATCTTCAGCCAAGGAAACCCCAAAATAATCGGGTGCTGAGTCGACTCAAAAATATGAAATTGCATGCTCTCGGTATGGTCCTTATTTATAGTAATCCGTATGGGCTCAGTGCAATGGGTAACTGTGAACAACAAGCGGCCGTCTAAGGCACTGGCACTAACAGGATGAGATAAGCGGGACAGTTTAATTTTTAGCTGTTTGACTAGGCCCCAGTCTATAAGGCTTTCGTCAGCCCCTGAGTCTATTAACACACCCTGGTCAATGGTCTGATTGTTAATACAAATGTCTACCTGAGTAACAGGTCGAGGAGGAAGTCTGCGGAAACTTGCTCACCAGCGCCCTCCTTTTGACTGGTGAGCACGATCTTTTCCGGGCATGAGCGAGTTGATGACCCGGCTGGCGCAGTAGAAACAGCAACCCTCCGTGACGGCGCTGCCTCTCCTCCAGAAAGCCTGGTTCTTCCAAGCTGCATGGGTTCACGGAGTCATTGAAGTGTAGTCCTCTGATGGTCCGGTAACATGAGCTGGAAATCCTCCGCTGGCGGCGCGACCCCCCGAGGCGAATTCTGGAAGCTGGGAATAACATCTCGGTTGCGTCGGCGCTCCTCTCTCTTTCGAAGGCGGTTATCGATCCGGATGGCCACAGCGATGAGGATTCCAGATCGGGGTGTCTCCAGTGGAGCCAGCTGGTCCTTTATCGGTTCGAAAGTCCTGTCATGAAGGCGTCACGAAGCCGGAACATTCCATCCGCTGTCCGCTGCTGCTGTACGAAACTCGATGGCATAATCAACCACCTGGCGGTTGAGCTGACGTATTTGAAACAGTCTTCTGCTGGCCTCCGTAGCAGGCGATGAGTGGTCAAAAATGCGCCTCATAGTCTCTATGAAATCGGCCAATGAGTAACATAGTTCGGTGTCTCTAGACCATTCTGCAGTAGCCCAGGCTGCAGCTCTTCCCGTTAAATGAGACACAATAAGCCACTTTACCATGCTCAGATAAAAGGCTGCTGGGTTGTGTTGAAAATGCAGATCACACTGTACCAGAAAGGCTCTGCAATTCGAAGAGTCTCCGGAAAATCTCTCCGGAAGAGCCAGCCGTAACGGGGAGGAAACAGCCTGACCTGGGTCGTCAGCTGGAGTATTGACAGGCAAATTCTCAGCTGTGGATGACGTCACCGGAGGAGCAGTCTGTTGATGAGTGAAAAATTATTCATTTGGGCAACCAGTTGTTGCATCTGTGTAGATAATTCTTCCTGAACCCCGGCCTGGCGTCCTCTCAGCTCTTGTATTTCCCGGCTGACTTTGTCCAGTTTTTCCTCGTGATGAAAAATCGTCACGCCCTGTACCGACAGCGCGGCGTGAAGCGTTCTTGGGTCGGCTGGGTCCATAATGTGGTCAGTTCGTTCTGTTACAAGCTCAGACACTTAGGAAGTAGGACCCAATTGCACGACCGGAGACAGAGATAAAGTATTTCTAAGTACTTTATTTTCGGTTCTGCAGTGAACAAAATGAAAGCGCTCACGTGGTGAGGATCAAAAACTTTTCAAGAGCACAACATAACCCGACCTGATCATGGCAAAGACCAGACGCACTGACAAGGAACACTGGGAGACAGGGGAATTTAAGCACATGGTAACAAGACACAGGTGGGACCAATCAGGGGCGGGGCTGACACTGATGAGCATAGGAGACAGGTGTGATGACAGGTGAAAACAATCAGGAAGCCTGGAATGAGAGAAAGCGAACATAAATGACCTGAACCTCTCTAGCATATCTGTCGGTGCACAACATCCCTCCATCTTGATCCCTCCATCCTGATCCTTCCATCCTGATCCCTCCATCTTGATCCTTCCATCCTGATCCCTCCATCTTGATCCCTCCATCCTGATCCTTCCATCCTGATCCCTCCATCTTGATCCCTCCATCCTGATCCTTCCATCCTGATCCCTCCATCCTGATCCCTCCATCCTGATCCCTCCATCTTGATCCCTCCATCCTGATCTCTCCATCTTGATCCCTCCATCTTGATCCCTCCATCCTGATCCTTCCATCCTGATCCCTCCATCCTGATCCCTCCATCCTGATCCCTCCATCTTGATCCCTCCATCCTGATCCTTCCATCCTGATCCCTCCATCTTGATCCCTCCATCCTGATCCTTCCATCCTGATCCCTCCGTCCTGATCCCTCCATCCTGATCCCTCCATCTTGATCCCTCCATCCTGATCCCTCCATCCTGATCCCTCCATCTTGATCCCTCCATCCTGATCCTTCCATCCTGATCCCTCCATCTTGATCCTTCCATCCTGATCCCTCCATCTTGATCCCTCCATCCTGATCCTTCCATCCTGATCCCTCCATCTTGATCCCTCCATCCTGATCC
Organism: Pseudoliparis swirei; assembly: GCF_029220125.1. Classification (NCBI taxonomy): domain Eukaryota; kingdom Metazoa; phylum Chordata; class Actinopteri; order Perciformes; family Liparidae; genus Pseudoliparis; species Pseudoliparis swirei. The sequence continues at coordinate 1,598,682 of NC_079396.1, forward strand.
TTCCATCCTGATCCCTCCATCCTGATCCCTCCATCCTGATCCCTCCATCTTGATCCCTCCATCCTGATCCCTCCATCTTGATCCCTCCATCCTGATCCCTCCATCTTGATCCCTCCATCTTGATCCCTCCATCCTGATCCCTCCATCTTGATCCCTCCATCTTGATCCCTCCGTCATGATCCCTCCATCTTGATCCCTCCGTCACTCCTCCCTCCATCTTGATCCCTCCATCTTGATCCCTCCATCTTGATCCCTCCATCCTGATCCCTCCATCCTGATCCCTCCATCCTGATCCCTCCATCCTGATCCCTCCATCTTGATCCCTCCATCCTGATCCTTCCATCTTGATCCCTCCATCTTGATCCCTCCATCTTGATCCCTCCGTCATGATCCCTCCATCTTGATCCCTCCGTCACTCCTCCCTCCATCACTCCTCCCTCCATCCTGATCCCTCCATCCTGATCCCTCCATCCTGATCCCTCCATCTTGATCCCTCCATCCTGATCCCTCCATCCTGATCCCTCCATCTTGATCCCTCCATCCTGATCCCTCCATCCTGATCCCTCCATCTTGATCCCTCCATCCTCTCCTCTCCTCTCTCTCCCTCCATCTTGATCCCTCCTTTTGATCCCTCCTCATGATCCTCCTCTTCTCCCTCCTCCTCCTCCCTCCTCCTCCTCCCTCCATCCTGATCCCTCCATCCTGATCCCTCTCCTCCTCTCCCTGCGTCTCCTCCTCTCCCTCCTCCTCTCTGCGTCTCCTCCTCTCCCTCCTCCTCCCTCCTCTCTCTCCCCTCCTCTCTCCTCTCTCCTCCTCCCCTCCTCTCCTCCTCCTCTCCTCTCCCCTCTCCTCTCTCCTCCTCCCCTCCTCTCCTCTGTCTCCTCTCCTCCTCCTCCTCTCTGCATCTCCTCCTCTCCCTCCTCTCTGCATCTCCTCCTCTCCCTCCTCCTCTCTGCATCTCCTCCTCTCCCTCCTCCTCTCTCTCCCTCTCGCTCTCTCTCTCTCCCTCTCTCTCCTCTCCCTCCTCTCCCTCCTCTCCTCTCTCTCTCTCTCCCTCTCTCCTCCCTCTCCTCTCCTCTCTCTCCCTCCTCCTCTCCTCTCCCTCTCCTCCTCTCTCCTCTCCTCTCTCTCTCTCTCTCTCCCTCCTCTCTCCTCTCCCTCCTCTCTCCTCTCCCTCCTCTCTCTCCTCTCCCTCCTCTCTCCTCTCCTCTCCCTCCTCTCCATCCTCTCTCTCCTCTCCCTCCTCTCCTCCTCTCTCTCTCCTCTCCCTCCTCTCCTCCCTCCTCTCCTCTCCTCTCTCTCCTCTCTCCTCTCTCCTCCTCTCTCCTCCTCTCCTCCTCTCCTCTCCTCTCTCTCCTCTCTCCTCCTCTCTCTCCTCCCTCTTCTCCTCCTCTCCTCTCCTCTCCTCCTCTCTCCTCTCCCTCTCTCTCTCTCTCCTCCTCTCCTCTCCTCTCTCTCCTCTCCTCCCCTCCTCTCTCCCCCTCTCCTCTCTCCTCCTCTCTCCTCTCCTCCTCTCTCCTCCTCTCTCCTCTCCTCCTCTCTCTCTCCTCTCTCTCCTCTCTCTCCTCTCCCTCCTCTCCCTCCTCTCTCTCCTCTCTCTCCTCTCCCTCCTCTCTCTCCTCTCCCTCCTCTCTCTCCTCTCCCTCCTCTCTCCTCTCTCTCCTCTCCTCCTCTCCTCTCTCCTCTCCTCCTCTCTCCTCTCCTCTCCTCCTCTCTCTCCTCCTCTCCTCTCTCTCCTCCTCTCTCTCCTCTCCCTCCTCTCTCCTCTCTCTCCTCTCCCTCCTCTCGCTGCCCTTCCAGCTCCTCCGTACACCAACAGCCATGTTGTTTTGAGTCCATGTTAACTGTTGACGAGGCTCTGTGCCTCTTTTTTATAGTTTTCCGTGTCGAGCCGTATTCATTATTCAAATTGCAAAAACACATGTTTACAGATGTGAATGCAGAAAAATGATTGTTCCTCTTCTAATGCAAAAGGCCTGGCATGTAGCCAGCGTGCGCCGCTCGGCCCTCTGGGGGATCTCCCGCTGCAGCCAGGCTTCCTGTGTGTGACGTCACAGCCGATGAATCGAAGGAGAACTGCAGCACTTCCTCTCCTCGTCGTGCTTTCACATGAGAAACCGAACGCCACGACGCCGCGCTGCACTTCCCTCTGGCCACTCAGTCATGTGTTGGTTTCTGGTCGTATCCCAGAGGCAGGTTGTAAATCAATAGGCTGAACGTGTATCTTAAAATATTATATTCCTTTCACTTTTAATCCTTTGTTATAGATTATTGCGCAACACGCCTCTTTGTCGTCTGCTAATTGTTTTTCAATTCCCGTCATAAGGATAGTGCTGCCACTCATCATCGTTAACAGTTTAAGAGCTTTCTGTTGGCTTCAGAGGCCTCTCAGCAACGAGTTGACATAAGCACCACCTGAAAGCGTCAGAGAGACCCAGAAATACATCATTTATTCAACTTTCAGTTTGAATTGAAGGTGCATCCGTTCTCCACTTCCAGCAAGTCCAACCACCCAAACCGGTTCGGTGCATTCCTGCAAGACGTCGACAGCTGACTGCGTCCTCCCGTCCCCGAGTCTCTGGGGACATGACACAAGCAAAGAGGAACACTTCGATTTGTTTATTGTTTCTTTTTTCTAAGTGGAAGGAACAGTGTGACAACAGTGAAGTGTAACTACAATTGGTGATGCATTCAAGTGCAGAAAGGGAACAAGGGAATCAGCCCACTGTGCAGCAGCAGCTGTGTTGGCCTGTTGTTTGTTTGAGCTGTAAAGGAATGAGGAAGTCAATCCAAAAGAAAAGGGAACACAGTCTCTCACAGTCAACAGGTACAGACGGACTCCACCTGTGTCGGTAAGAAGTCTCGGGAGCTTTCATCTGCAGCGCCTTATAATATTTATATCATATTAAAACAACCGCACTGCAGCGATGGAGCCGATAATCAGTTAAATTCAGAGTTGCTGACGCCTGGTGTTGGTGGTTTCCTCTCCTCCTCGGTCCCCATGGACCTCTCTCTGCTCCTGGCCCCTCTGGCCCCTCGGGCCATGGACTCCCTGTCCGGGCTGCCGTCTCAGTGCGGCTCCGAGAACAACCTGAAGTTCATCTGCGAGTTCGAGCGCGGGAAAGCGTCCGGCGACGAGGAGCACGACGTCGGCGTGGTGACGGTCATCCTCCCGGCGCAGTGCAGCGTCTACCAGCTGCGGCTGCGCATCTGCATGCAGGTACAAAAAAACAATTGGATGGTGTGTTGTTATTAATACACAGATTATCTGGCACTCTTTGAGTGTTTTATGCACTTTTTCCAAAGTATGCACCACATTGACCTCTCAGTGTGCTAGAGGTGGTGGCTGAGGGTTAGGAAAGGAGAGCAGGAAGGTCCTAACATCTCTCAACAAGCAGTGGAGGAAGTATTTAGATCACAGGTGTCAAACACAAGGCCCGCGGGCCAAATCTAGCCCACCGCATCATTTTATGTGGCCCTTGACGGCTTTACAGACATGTGATCCCCTTTTTCTTAATGAAATTGAAGAAAAATTTCCTGTGCTTTTATTTTGAAGGTTTCAAATTAAATGGATTTATGTTGTAATATTAGAGACATTTTCTTATGTACAATATTTGTACACTCAAATAAACAATAGTCAAATGCAAAGAGAGTTATTTAACAACATGTTCGAGGAGTTTATAAAGTGTTACCGGCCCTTTAAGAGGGCGGCCATGATGCTGATTTGGCCCACGGTGAACATTAGTTTGACACCCCTGATTTAGATCCTTTAATTACTCTAAGTACTAATACCACATTGCAGGTAAAAGTACTGCATGCAAAACATAACTTAAGTGTGTGAGTATACGTCCTTGAAGAATCAAGAAGTAGACGTACTCGTTCTGCAGTCATGATATTGATATTGATATTGGCTCCAAATGGGATGCAGAATGTTTACTGTAGATGTGGTTAGCTAACCGTTGGCAACAGCAATGCATCATGGGAGTCCAGATCCATGTTCTCAGTAAGACGTGCTGACTTCTTCTCTCGCGCCACCATGAGGTTCACATTCAAGGGTTTAAATATTCTATGGCCTGTTTTTATCTTCTCTGTTTGTTTCTTTCACTGCATCATCTTTTACAGAGTATTGTTATTTTCTCCTTTAACTGTTGACATGTTTTGGACCCTGTTATTGATTACTGTAATTATTTTAATTGATTACTGAACAGAACTATGTGACACTTTTTCTGTGAGAAGTGCAAAATAAATAAACCTTACATACTTACTTATTTACTTACTTAATAATTACGTACTTACTTACTCTTAGTTACCTACTAATTACATACTTACTTACATACTTACTTATTTCCTTAATTACTTCCTTATTTACTTCCTTACATACTTCCTTACATAAATACTTCCTTTCATACTTACTTACTTAATTACTTCCTTATACACTTACTTACATCCTTACTTAATTACATACTTCCTGACATAAATACTTTCTTAATTACTTACTTACATATTTACTTAATTAATTACTTACATACTTCCTTACTTCCTTAATTACTTACTTACTTACATACTTACTTACTTAATTACATACTCACTTACTTACTTACATACTTCCTTACATACTTACTTACTTAATTAATTACTTACATACTTAATTACTTACTTAATTACTTACTTACTTAATTACATACTCACTTACTTACTTACATACTTACTGAGGGTTATAGATGTGTTGATATAACTCTGGCGATCCTTCATCTTTTTAGTCTGTTATGAGGTCAGCATGAGTTTTGGATTTACACAGCGGTGCCAACTACAGACTTCCCTTAACAAGCTGAGTGGAGAAAGTTAAGAACACTCAACCTCACAGAGCTGCTGCTGTGGCTCCACACGTTTGGTTAAAAGGTTATATAGATATAAACTGCACCCATCAAGTCTTTCCCCAAAGTCTTCCTCTCTCTGCCTTCAGGCCCAAGAACAAAATTGCCACCCAGACCCACTCGCGGTATTGGACCCGGAGAAGTACAGTCTCCTCTACGCCAGCGGGGACGAGTGGTACGAGGCCTACGACGACTGCCAGGTCATCAGGACGTTGGACATCCCGTGGTCACGCGACGCCGCCGGCCACCTGTCGGCGCACATCGCGGTCAAACCGCCGACGGCGGTCGATCCGGAGGACAAGAAGAAGCAGCAGCGGAGCCTGGAGTACCTGATCGGACACGACCTGGAGCGAGAGGCGGCGGACCGACTCGGCGAGCTCACGTTCACCCGCAGGAAGCTGTCCTCTCCGAGGAGACGGGAGCTGAGGGATCGGGACGCCGAGCTGTACGCCACGGAGCCGTGGGTAACGAGCGCCCCCGTTCCAACCGACCTCCAGAACCAGCTGAACCGCAAGCTGCCCGTCACCTTCCACTACATGAGCAAGATCAGCTTCAGCATCCAGGTGGACTTCAGCGCGACGCCGAGTGTTCTGCTCACGTTCTTCAGGAGGGTGGCGGCGGACGAGGGGCTCGAGTACGACGCCGCGGACCGCCTGGTGCTGAAGGTTTGCGGGAGGGAGGAGTTCTTATCCGGAGACCACCACCTGAGCGACTTCCTCTGGGTTCGACAGTGCCTGAAGACCAACCAAGAGCTCCACCTGTCCGTGGTGCCCGTGTCGCAGCTCGCGGACGAGACCGTCACGTTCGTGGACTGGCCTCTGGTGGACGCCTCCGGTGGGCAGTTCAGCTCCCACGACGACCTCCGCCTGGAAGGGAAGGACCTGGACGACATCTTCATGATCTCCTTGTGGGACTGCAACCGGAGGCTCCGGGTGAAACTGCTCGGCTTCGACATCCCGTACCTCCCGAGCAAATGCCCTCAGAGCGTTTACGTCAAAGCCTCCATCCTCTACGGCAACAAGGTGCTCTCCTCGGTGTCCTCGCATCCCAAGGCCTTTGCGGACGAAGTGCTGTGGAACGAGTGGCTGGAATTCGATATTCTCCTCAGGGATCTGCCACGTGGAGCTAAGCTGGCTTTCACTATCAATGCCAGTGGTGGTGACGCCCCCCCAGGAACCAAAGACCCCAAACCTTCAGGAGCCAAAGACTCAAAGTCGTCAATGCCTTCAGTCAAAAAAGCCCCGGAGCTGCGGAAGGGGAAGGGGAAGGTGCTCTACTTTGTCAATCTCCTCCTCATCGACCACAGGTCAGGTCTTAACATCAATTACAACTTCAGTGTTAGATTTCAGAAAAGGAAAACACGCTAACATCAAAGGTATCTGCATCGAAGATTTAAAGGCGACTTGGTCAAATTTCCTACTGTATTTTATGGAAATTATGCTTAAAAAATGTAATCTTTAAAAACCCTGGTTTAAAAGGTTCTATTAGATACCTTTATAGGTTCTTTGAAGTTACTCTTTAAGGACATGGTTCTTTAAAGAACCCTGGTTTGAAAGGTTCTTTATGGAACCATTAATGGGGCCTTAAAGAACCATGTTTTGAAGGTTCTTTGAGACACCTTTATAGGTTCTTTGAAGTTACTCTTTAAGGACATGGTTCTTTAAAGAACCCTGGTTTGAAAGGTTCTTCGTGGAACCGGAAATAGTTCTTCTATGGCATCACTCTGAAGAACCATTTTCGGTTATAGATGGCACCTGCATGTTTCTGTGTGAGGCGTCCAGGAAGCGTCCGAATTAGATGCCAGAACCACCTCAGCTGACTACTTCCCTTTAATATCTTTTCTAATGGTCCCCCTGTTTGCCCCTGCAGGTCTGTGCTCAGCCAGGGCCCCTACACCATGCACATGTGGCCCTACCCCGACGTGGAGAAAGAGGCCATCGCCTACCAGGCAGACAAGCTGTCCTCGGCCACCAACCCGGACGTAGCGGACTCCATGGCGATCAGCGTCCTCCTGGACCGCTACAGCTTCCCCGTGGTCCTGCCCAACGGCTCCAGCACCTCCGAGTGCTCCGGCAGTCCTTTTTCCAGCCTCACTTTGACCAAATCTCAGGCAGCCTCCCCGACCTCGCCCTCTTGCAACTCACCCGGCGCAGATTCTTCCTCTCAGCAATTTCGACGCCACTCGGTGGCGGACCCCGTCACCCTCAGGTCCCCGTCGCTAGACGCCAATGGCAGCACGCCGTGCCTCAGGAGGTTCCGGGAGGAAAGCGTCCGCTACGCCTCAAATCTCGCCCAATACCTGCGCAGCGTGGATTGGATGAACCGCAGAGTGGTGGAGGATGTCCATTGGCTGCTGGGCAACTGGGATCCTGCAGAGCTGGACGTGACGGTGGCCCTGGAGCTGCTCAGCATGGACTTTGCCGACGGGACGGTCCGGAGACTCGCGGTCCAGAGGTTGGAGAGCCTGTCCAACGACGATATACTGATGTACCTGCTGCAGCTGGTGCAGGTGTGTGTGTGTCGGTAGAGATACGACAAGTGTGTGTGTGGAAAGACTTGAACACACTTTTCTATTGGAAGCACCGACACACAGAACAATAAAGGTTCTTGAATGGTTCTTTAAAAGGCTTTGTGGTTTTACGAAGAACCATTACCTACGGAAGAACCATTTTGGAAATGGTTCTTTAGAGAACCCTGGCTTTAAAAGTTGTGTTGGAACCAGAAATGGTGCCTGAAAAAGAAGAAAAAACTTACGATTTTTTGAGACACCTTTATAGGTTCTTTGAAGAACTCTTTAAGTAAATAGTTCTTTAAAGAACCATGGTTTGAAAGGTTCTCTGTTGAACCCGAAATCGTGCCTTAAAGAATCTTTTTTAAGGTTCTTTGAGAAACCTTTATAGGTTCTTTGAATAAGTATTCAAGGGTCTTTAAAGAACCCTGGTTTGAAAGGTTTTGGTGGAACCATAAATGGTGCCTTAATTAACCATGTTTTGATGGCTCTATGAGGCACCTTTATAGGTTATTTGAAGAACTCTTTAAGGAAATGGTTCTTTAGAGAACCCTGATGTTTAGAGAACCTCAGATGTGAACATCATGGCTCCTTCACTGAGACTGATGGCATTTCCATTCCAATACAAATAAAAGAAGGAAGTTTATTCATTTGTTGTGAATCATTATATGACGTTCCCGTAGACACCTGACTGTACCTTCTCCCTCCAGACCCTCAAAGTGGAGCCGTACCACGACAGCTGCCTCGCTCGCTTCCTCATCCAACGGGCTCTGAGGGTGAGCATCAACACAGCACCTATTACACCTGAACACAGCACCCAGAACACAACACACATTACACCTGAACACAACACACATTACACCTGAACACAACACACATTACACCTGAACACAACACACATTACACCTGAACACAGCACCTATTACACCTGAACACAGCACCCAGAACACAGCACACATTACACCTGAACACAACACACATTACACCTGAACACAACACACATTACACCTGAACACAGCACCTATTACACCTGAACACAACACCCATTACACCTGAACACAACACCCATTACACCTGAACACAACACACATTACACCTGAACACAGCACCTATTACACCTGAACACAGCACCCAGTACACCTGAACACAGCACCCAGTACACCTGAACACAACACACATTACACCTGAACACAACACACATTACACCTGAACACAACACCCATTACACCTGAACACAACACACATTACACCTGAACACAACACACATTACACCTGAACACAACACACATTACACCTGAACACAGCACCCAGTACACCTGAACACAGCACCCAGTACACCTGAACACAACACACATTACACCTGAACACAACACACATTACACCTGAACACAACACCCATTACACCTGAACACAACACACATTACACCTGAACACAACACACATTACACCTGAACACAACACCCATTACACCTGAACACAACACACATTACACCTGAACACAACACCCATTACACCTGAACACAACACATTACACCTGAACACAGCACCCAGTACACCTGAACACAACACACATTACACCTGAACACAACACACATTACACCTGAACACAACACCCAGTACACCTGAACACAGCACCCAGTACACCTGAACACAACACCCATTACACCTGAACACAACACACATTACACCTGAACACAACACACATTACACCTGAACACAACACCCAGTACACCTGAACACAACACATTACACCTGAACACAACACACATTACACCTGAACACAACACAGTACACTGAACACAACACATTACACCTGAACACAACACACATTACACCTGAACACAACACCCATTACACCTGAACACAACACCCAGTACACCTGAACACAACACCCATTACACCTGAACACAACACATTACACCTGAACACACATTACACCTGAACACAACACACATTACACCTGAACACAACACAGTACACCTGAACACAACACATTACACCTGAACACAACACATTACACCTGAACACAACACATTACACCTGAACACAACACATTACACCTGAACACAACACACATTACACCTGAACACAACACATTACACCTGAACACAACACCAGTACACCTGAACACAACACACATTACACCTGAACACAACACATACACCTGAACACAGCCCACATTACACCTGAACACAACACCATTACACCTGAACACAACACATTACACCTGAACACAACACCATTACACCTGAACACAACACATTACACCTGAACACAACACCCAGTACACCTGAACACAACACATTACACCTGAACACAACACACATTACACCTGAACACAACACCCATTACACCTGAACACAACACATTACACCTGAACACAACACCCATTACACCTGAACACAACACCCAGTACACCTGAACACAACACCCATTACACCTGAACACAACACATTACACCTGAACACCTGAACACAACACCATTACACCTGAACACAACACACATTACACCTGAACACAACACCATTACACCTGAACACAACACATTACACCTGAACACAACACACATTACACCTGAACACAACACCATTACACCTGAACACAACACATTACACCTGAACACAACACATTACACCTGAACACAACACCCATTACACCTGAACACAACACACATTACACCTGAACACAACACCCATTACACCTGAACACAACACCCAGTACACCTGAACACAACACCCATTACACCTGAACACAACACACATTACACCTGAACACAACACCATTACACCTGAACACAACATTACACCTGAACACAACACCCATTACACCTGAACACAACACCCATTACACCTGAACACAACACACATTACACCTGAACACAACACACATTACACCTGAACACAACACCCATTACACCTGAACACAACACACATTACACCTGAACACAACACCCATTACACCTGAACACAACACCCAGTACACCTGAACACAACACACATTACACCTGAACACAACACACATTACACCTGAACACAGCACCCAGTACACCTGAACACAACACCCATTACACCTGAACACAACACACATTACACCTGAACACAACACACATTACACCTGAACACAACACACATTACACCTGAACACAACACACATTACACCTGAACACAACACACATTACACCTGAACACAACACCTATTACACGTGGATTACTAGAGAGGAATATCAGAAGTTTAATTCAATAAACTGTCTCCTCTCTCACCTCCTCCATCATCTCCTCCCTCACCTCCTCCACTGTCTCCTCCTCCCTCACCTCCTCACCTCCTCCACTGTCTCCTCCATCACCTCCTCCACTGTCTCCTCCATCACCTCCTCCACTGTCTCCTCACTCACCTCCTCCCTCACCTCCTCCATCATCTCCTCCTCCACCACTGTCTCCTCCCTCACCTCCTCCATCATCTCCTCCTCCACCACTGTCTCCTCCCTCACCTCCTCCACCTTATCCTCCATCACCTCCTCACCTCCTCCACCGTCTCCTCCCTCCTCCACAGAGCAAGCGCATCGGCCACTTCTTCTTCTGGTACGTGCGCAGTGAGGTGTCGGGCTGCCTGTACTTCCGGGGCGCGCGCGGTGATCCTGTGCGCGCGTGCCTGCGCGGCGCGGCCCGCGCCGCGACCCGGCTCCGCCAGGCAGGTGCGGCGGCGAGCGTCTGCGCTGTGCCGTCTGACGATCAAACGAAGACACCGACCCCCCGAGACCCCCCCCCCCACCCCACAGGTGAGACGACATGCTGTTCATCTGGTCACATGACATCTATTGTTCATCAGGTCACATGACATCTATTGTTCACCTGGTCACATGACATCTATTGTTCATCTGGTCACATGACATCTATTGTTCATCAGGTCACATGACATCTATTGTTCACCTGGTCACATGACATCTATTGTTCATCAGGTCACATGACATCTATTGTTCATCTGGTCACATGACATCTATTGTTCATCTGGTCACATGACATCTATTGTTCATCAGGTCACATGACATCTATTGTTCACCTGGTCACATGACATCTATTGTTCATCTGGTCACATGACATCTATTGTTCATCTGGTCACATGACATCTATTGTTCATCTGGTCACATGACATCTATTGTTCATCTGGTCACATGACATCTATTGTTCATCTGGTCACATGACATCTATTGTTCATCTGGTCACATGACATCTATTGTTCATCTGGTCACATGACATCTATTGTTCATCTGGTCACATGACATCTATTGTTCATCTGGTCACATGACATCTATTGTTCACCTGGTCACATGACATCTATTGTTCATCTGGTCACATGACATCTATTGTTCATCTGGTCACATGACATCTATTGTTCACCTGGTCACATGACATCTATTGTTCATCTGGTCACATGACATCTATTGTTCACCTGGTCACATGACATCTATTGTTCATCTGGTCACATGACATCTATTGTTCATCTGGTCACATGACATCTATTGTTCATCTGGTCACATGACATCTATTGTTCATCTGGTCACATGACATCTATTGTTCATCTGGTCACATGACATCTATTGTTCATCTGGTAACATGACATCTATTGTTCACCTGGTCACATGACATCTATTGTTCATCTGGTCACATGACATCTAGTGTTCATCTGGTCACATGACATCTATTGTTCATCAGGTCACATGACATCTATTGTTCATCTGGTCACATGACATCTATTGTTCTTCTGGTTACATGACATCTGTTGTTCATCTAGTCACATGACATCTATTGTTCATCTGGTCACATGACATCTATTGTTCATCTGGTCACATGACATCTAGTGTTCACCTGGTCACATGATATCTATTGTTCACCTGGTCACATGACATCTATTGTTCATCTGGTCACATGACATCTATTGTTCACCTGGTCACATGACATCTATTGTTCATCTGGTCACATGACATCTATTGTTCTTCTGGTCACATGACATCTATTGTTCTTCTGGTCACATGACATCTATTGTTCATCTGGTCACATGACATCTAGTGTTCTTCTGGTCACATGACATCTGTTGTTCATCTGGTCACATGACATCTATTGTTCACCTGGTCACATGACATCTATTGTTCATCTGGTCACATGACATCTATTGTTCATCTGGTCACATGACATCTAGTGTTCTTCTGGTCACATGACATCTATTGTTCATCTGGTCACATGACATCTATTGTTCACCTGGTCACATGACATCTATTGTTCATCTGGTCACATGACATCTATTGTTCATCTAGTCACATGACATCTATTGTTCATCTGGTCACATGACATCTATTGTTCATCTGGTCACATGACATCTGTTGTTCATCTGGTCATATGACATCATACAACATACCTGTATACCTGTGTCTCTGTGTGTCTTCAGCTCCCCTGAAGCTTCAGGAGCTTCTTAGGAACAGTAATCTACCCAATGAATTCCTGCTGCCCTTTGACCCCCGGATCAAGGCCGGATGGATCCTGGTGAGCCTCCTGCTGCCCGTTGGCGTGATGCAGATTCTGAGTGAGGGCTCACGGGCTCAGAAGGATGTCAGAGGGATGAACACTTTTAAACACATTCAAAGTGATCACATCTGAACCTGTTAGCATGGACCTCCCTGTGAACCGTCCCGCTCATTACGTTCTCTTTGTGTCGTCCAGCTGGACAAATGCAAAGTGATGGCCTCCAAGAAGAAGCCTCTGTGGCTGGAGTTCTCCCCCATGCCGTCTCCCACCTCGGCCACGCCCGTGGGCATCATCTTCAAAGAGGGAGACGACCTGAGGCAGGACATGCTGATCATTCAGGTGTGATGTCCTCATGAGTCATCTGACGGGGAAGTACTGTGGGTCCACCTGACTGTCCTGAGTCCTCCCGTCCAGACGCTGGTGGTGATGGAGTCCATCTGGCAGGAGAAGTCTCTGGACCTGAACCTGGTTCCGTACGGCTGCATCTCCACAGGACACAACATAGGTCAGTCTCACTGTTATGAGAGGCTTCTTTAGTTAAACTCCACTTAGAATAACCTGGAGCGTCGTCTCCACGTTCCCTACTTCACCTTCCCTACTTCACGTTCCCTACTTCACGTTCCCTACTTCACGACTATATTACAGAGTTTTCTCCAGGCGAAAATTACAGCGCATTTCCGTTTTTATAGGTTTCCAATAAATGTTGTTTTCGGAAGGTCCAAAAGGCCGGAATCGAACCCTTGACTCTGTGGTTACACACGGAAAATAATGGTTCTTAAATGGTTCTTTAAAAGGCTTTGTGGTTCTACGAAGAACCATCACCTGCTGAAGAACCATTTTGTTTCATTTGAGGCCCCTTTATTAGTTCTTTGAAGAACTCTTTCAGGAAATGGTTCTTTAGAGAACCCTGGTTTGAAAGGTTCTTTGTGGAACCAGATATGGTGCCTTGAAGAACCATGTCTGATAAATACGTCCTGTGTAAAGCGACACCAACTAAACCACTAAACCCAGTTCCTCGCCCACAGGGATGATCGAGATCGTGAGGAACGCCGTGACCATCGCCACCGTCCAGTGGAGCCAGGGAGGAACGTCGGCCGCCTTCAAGAACGACGCTCTGTTTGAGTGGCTCCGGTCCAAATGTCCTCTGCAGGAAATAGTGAGTGAGCTGGAGGAGGGAGGAGTAGCCTCATCAAGAGGAGCTGGAGGAGGGAGGAGTAGCCTCATCAAGAGGAGCTGGAGGAGGGAGGAGTAGCCTCATCAAGAGGAGCTGGAGGAGTAGCCTCATCAAGAGGAGCTGGAGGAGGGAGGAGTAGCCTCATCAAGAGGAGCTTGAGGAGGGAGGAGTAGCCTCATCAAGAGGAGCTGGAGGAGGGAGGAGTAGCCTCATCAAGAGGAGCTTGAGGAGGGAGGAGTAGCCTCATCAAGAGGAGCTGGAGGAGTAGCCTCATCAAGAGGAGCTGGAGGAGGGAGGAGTAGCCTCATCAAGAGGAGCTGGAGGAGGGAGGAGTAGCTTCATCAAGAAGAGCTGGAGGAGGGAGGAGTAGCCTCATCAAGAGGAGCTGGAGGAGTAGCCTCATCAAGAGCAGCTGGAGGAGGGAGGAGTAGCCTCATCAAGAGGAGCTGGGGGAGGGAGGAGTAGCCTCATCAAGAGGAGCTGGAGGAGGGTGGAGTAGCCTCATCAAGAGGAGCTGGAGGAGGGAGGAGTAGCCTCATCAAGAGGAGCTGGAGGAGTAGCCTCATCAAGAGGAGCTGGAGGAGGGAGGAGTAGCTTCATCAAGAGGAGCTGGAGGAGGGAGGAGTAGCCTCATCAAGAGGAGCTGGAGGAGGAAGGAGTAGCCTCATCAAGAGGAGCTGGAGGAGGGAGGAGTAGCCTCATCAAGAGGAGCTGGAGGAGGAAGGAGTAGCCTCATCAAGAGGAGTTGGAGGAGTAGCTTCATCAAGAGGAGCTGGAGGAGGGAGGAGTAGCCTCATCAAGAGGAGCTGGAGGAGGGAGGAGTAGCTTCATCAAGAGGAGCTGGAGGAGGGAGGAGTAGCCTCATCAAGAGGAGCTGGAGGAGGAAGGAGTAGCTTTATCAAGAGGAGCTGGAGGAGGGAGGAGTAGCCTCATCAAGAGGAGCTGGAGGAGGGAGGAGTAGCCTCATCAAGAGGAGCTGGAGGAGGGAGGAGTAGCCTCATCAAGAGGAGCTGGAGGAGGGAGGAGTAGCCTCATCAAGAGGAGCTGGAGGAGGGTGGAGTAGCCTCATCAAGAGGAGCTGGAGGAGGGAGGAGTAGCCTCATCAAGAGGAGCTGGAGGAGGGAGGAGTAGCCTCATCAAGAGGAGCTGGAGGAGGGAGGAGTAGCCTCATCAAGAGGAGCTGGAGGAGGGAGGAGTAGCCTCATCAAGAGGAGCTGCAGGAGGGAGGAGTAGCCTCATCAAGAGGAGCTGCAGGAGGGAGGAGTAGCCTCATCAAGAGGAGCTGGAGGAGGGAGGAGTAGCCTCATCAAGAGGAGCTGGAGGAGGGAGGAGTAGCCTCATCAAGAGGAGCTGCAGGAGGGAGGAGTAGCCTCATCAAGAGGAGCTGCAGGAGGGAGGAGTAGCCTCATCAAGAGGAGCTGCTCCATGACCTTGGTGACCCATCTTCTCGTCCAGACTCCCATGGAGGGTGGAGGCTCTCCTCTGGTTTGAACACATGACCATGAGGCTCTGTGGTCTCGTCCCTCTCAGCATTACCGGACCGTGGAGCGCTTCGTGCAGTCGTGCGCCGGCTACTGCGTGGCCACGTACGTGCTCGGCATCGGCGACCGGCACAACGACAACATCATGATCACAGACCAAGGTGCGTTCACCTCCACGCCGCCACGCCTCCGTCAGCCGCTCACTGAACTGTAAACCCTCGTCGTGCGTCGTCTCCCCTCAGGGAACCTGTTCCACATCGACTTCGGCCACATCCTGGGCAACAGGAAGTCCTTCCTCGGCGTGAGCAGGGAGCGCGTGCCGTTCGTCCTCACGCCCGACTTCGTGCACGTCATGGGCCGCAGCAAGGGGCGCAACAGCCTCTACTTCCAGAAGTTCAAGGTGAGGAGTGTGTGGTGGTGGTGGTGGTGTGTGTGTGTGTGTGTGTGTGTAATTATACTGATGCTTTCACTTCCCGGTGAAGCTGCTATCACTAAGGATGCTGCCTGTAGTTACATCTTTCAACCAGAGAGGGCAGCAAAACACTATTTACTGGAGGGAAACACGAGAGGGCGCTGCACCACATTTTATATACTATAAAGACACACGACATGACACTAAATCACATTTGATATTCTTTAAAGACACCCCACATGACACTAAATAACATTTTATATTCTATAAAGACACCCCACATGACAATAAATCACATTGTCTCACTATAAAGACACCCCACAAGACGCTAAATCACATTTATGTCCTATAAAGACACCCCACATGACACTAAATAACATTTTATATTCTATAAAGACACCCCACATGACAATAAATCACATTGTCTCACTAGAAAGACACCCCACAAGACGCTAAATCACATTTATGTACTATAAAGACACCCCACATGACACTAAATCACATGTTATCACCTGTACCAGGACACCTGCATCCAGGCCTACCTGTCCCTGCGCTGCCACTCCCGCCTGCTGGTCACCCTCTTCTCCCTCATGCTGCTGACCGGCATCCCGGAGCTGAGCGCCGCAGAGGACATCCTCTACCTGCGGGAGGCGCTGCAGGAGGAGCAGAGCGAGGCCGAGGCCAAGGAGCACTTCCTCCAGCAGATCCTGAGGTGTGAGGAGCAGGGCTGGAAGGTGCAGGCCAACTGGTGGGTCCACATGGTGGCCGGCGCCAAGTAGACGCTGAGGTCGGGTATTAATGCCGATATGCGACGTTGTTTTGGCTGTTTCAGTTTGTTTTGATCGACTCTGAGCACAAAAGATGCTCTTCAAGGTCACACCTATA
>NC_079396.1:1620532-1718032 GCF_029220125.1 Pseudoliparis swirei
TACGAAGAACCATCGCCTACTGGAGAACCTTTCTTTTGTTTGTGACACCTTTAGAGAACCCTGGTTTGAAGGTTCTTTGTGGAACCAGAAATGGTTCTTCTCTGGCTCTGAAGAACCCTGTTGGGTTCCAGGCAGGGCCGGAGTGGGGCCACTTTTCAGCCCGGGAATTTCAGGCTCAAGACCAGCCCACTTTTTTTATGGTAGTGGAAATTGGATAAATGAAGCAACAGTTCAGCTCTTACTATCCTGTAGTTCTTTTATTAATACCATGGTCCAACAAATAATGTAAAGGTTAAATACAACAATAATAATCCACTTAAAATGAGAAGTTAACAAAAAATATGCATAACATAAAAAAAGGCAGAAGGGCATAGCAGGTGTCAGACTCAGATGAGGCAGTAGGCCAGATTAGTTGGAGTGAGACCTCATCTGCTCCTGAACGCATCATCTCACTCTTCCGGTAAGCTTTGGTTGCCAGCTCAACAGCGAGCATGACTTCTTCTTCTCTCCTCCTCTCTCCTCTTGCTCAGTGCTGTCTCATGTGTATCCCCCCCTCCCTTAATGATATACGAACAATGCAACAAGTGGTTTTTATTTGCTGTTGGGGGGTTGGAGGTGTGGGTTTGATGCGGCGTGCTGCTATCGAAGCTCAGACAGCTATGCTAGTTAGCCCGCCCTCTCCCGTAGTCGGGCGGAGCTACAGTCAGCTGTTAGCTGTGCCCGGCGGTAACCGTGCAGCCGGATGGTTGGGTAACTGTTCGCAGGAGTCGTAAGTCTACACAGAAGCCCGCTGTGCACCAACCACTTCACGTTTCGAACCAGTTTTCCTGCTCAGCGACACACCGCTGAGGAACACACCCTGGTTATCGGGAGCTCTATAGTCAGGAACGTGAAAATAGCGAAGCCACGGACCAGAGTCGTGTGCCTCCCGGGGCCAGAGCGGGCGACGTGGAGTCTTGTTTGAAGCTGCTGGCTAAGGATAAGCGGAGATACAGTCAGATTGTAATACACGCCGGTGGTAATGACGCCGGAACTCACTAAAATTAATGTGGAATCGGTGTGTGCTTATGCCAAGGCGTTGTCGGACACCGTA
This sequence comes from Pseudoliparis swirei, assembly GCF_029220125.1. Lineage (NCBI taxonomy): Eukaryota > Metazoa > Chordata > Actinopteri > Perciformes > Liparidae > Pseudoliparis > Pseudoliparis swirei. The sequence continues at coordinate 1,621,626 of NC_079396.1, forward strand.
ATTTTCTCTGGCCCTCTCCCAAATTTGCAGACAGACGAATTGTATAGCCGAATGTCGTCTTTCAACCGCTGGCTGTCGGTGGTGCCCAGCGAATAATGTGGGCTACGTAGACAACTGGAAGACTTTCTGGGGAAAACCTGATCTGATGAGGAGGCGGCATTCATCCCACGTTGGACGGAGCGTCTCATTTCTGCGAATATGACCAAGTTGATCACGGACTTAATCTATGACAACCCAGGGTTCAGATCAGGAACCGGGAGCAGAGTTGTAGTTTAACACCCTTCACTGCTCTTCCATTCGAACAGTTACCCACCCTTGACTTTAGAGTAGAGACTGTGTCTGTCCCACGGCCACTTCAATTAAATAAATCAAAAGTAAGCAGAAGAGGAGTCGTACACAATAACCTTATACAAGTTAACACAATTATTTCAGCAGTGCAACAAAATAGGTCTATTAAATGTGGTCTCCTAAATATTCGATCTCTGTCATCTAAAGCTGTGTTACTGAATGATTTAATATCAGATAATCACATTGATTTATGTTGCCTAACTGAAACCTGGCTGAGCCATGAAGAATATGTCTGCCTGAATGAATCGACTCCTCCAAGTCATATTAATACTCACATTCCTCGAGGCACCGGTCGAGGAGGTGGAGTAGCAACCATATTTGAGTCGAGCCTATTAATTAATCCTCAACCAAAATTACACTACACCTCATTTGAAAGCCTTGTTCTTAGTCTTTCACATCCAACCTGGAAAACACTACAGCCAATTCGATTTGTGATTCTGTACCGCCACCAGGTCCATATTCAGAGTTTATATCTGAATTCTCAGAATTTATATCAAGTTTGGTTCTTAAAACCGATAAAGTTATTATTGTTGGAGATTTTAATATCCATGTGGATGTTGATAATGATTGCCTTAGTGCTGCATTCATCTCCTTGTTGGACTCGATTGGCTTCTGTCAGAGAGTACAGAAACCCACTCACAGCTTTGGCCACACGCTTGATCTTGTTCTTACTTATGGCGTTGACATTGAGCATTTGAACGTCTTCCCACAGAATCCTCTTCTGTCAGACCACAACCTCATAACTTTTGAATTTATACTACGGAGTGTACTCCGTTAGTCAAAAGTTTCTACACTAGATGTCTAACTGATAGTGCTGTAGCTAAATTTAAAGCGATTCCTTCTGTATTTGATTCGATACCACGTCTCAATATAACAGAGGACTCCTGGTCTAACTTTAGTCCGTCCCAGATTGATCATCTTGTTGACAGTGCCATAGGCTCTCTGAGAATGACACTGGACTCAATAGCCCCTCTGAAGAAGAAGACAGTGAGGAAGAGGAGGTTTGCTCCCTGGTATAACCCTCAGACCCGCAAACTGAAGCAAACGTCACGAAAGCTTGAACGCATATGGCGTTCAACTAATCTCGAAGAATCCCGCTTAGTTTGGCGAGATAGTCTTAAAACATATAAGAAGGCCCTCCGTAATGCCAGAGCAGCCTATTACTCATCAATAATAGAAAAAAATAAAAACAACCCCAGGTTTCTCTTCAGCACTGTAGCCAGGCTGACAGAGAGTCACAGCTCTGTGGAGCCGAGCATTCCTATAAACCTTAGTGGTAATGACTTTATGAACTTCTTTAATGAAAAGATTTTAACTATTAGGGACAAGATTAATAATCTCTTGCCCATAACCAGTGCCAATCTGTTCTCAAGTGGAATGGCCTTGGAAACCGCTGTATGCCCTGGTGTATATTTGGAGGGATTTTCTCCTATCAACCGTGACCAATTATTTTCAACGGTTTCTACTTCGAACACGTCTACCTGTCTCTTGGACCCCATCCCGAGGCTGCTTAAAGACGTTTTGCCTTTAATTGGCGGCTCTCTATTAGATATTATCAATGTGTCTCTGCTAACAGGCCACGTACCACACTCCTTCAAGGTGGCTGTTATTAAACCTCTCCTGAAGAAGCCCACTCTGGATCCAGAGGTATTGGCTAACTACAGACCGATCTCTAACCTCCCCTTCCTCTCCAAGATCCTTGAGAAAGTGGTCGCAAATCAGTTGTGCGACTTTCTACATCATAATAGTTTATTTGAGAAATTTCAATCAGGATTTAGAAAACACCACAGCACCGAGCGGCACTGGTGAAAATTACAAATGACCTCTTAATGGCAGCAGATAAAGGACTCCTCTCTGTCCTGGTCTTGTTAGACCTTAGTGCTGCATTCGACACCATTGACCATGACATCCTGTTACAGAGACTGGAGCAGTCGATTGGCATTTCAGGCACGGCACTAATTTGGTTTAAATCCTATTTATCAGATCGATCTCAGTTTGTATTTGTAAACGATGGCCTCGATAACCACCAACGTTAATCACGGAGTTCCACAAGGTTCTGTGCTTGGACCAATTTTATTTACCTTATACATGCTTCCTTTGGGCAATATTATCAGGAAACACTCCATAAACTTTCATTGTTATGCAGATGACACTCAACTATATTTATCGATAAAACCAGAGGAGAGCAACCAACTCTGTAAAATTCAAGCATGTCTTAAAGACATAAAACATGGATGACCTGCAACTTCTTGATGTTAAACTCAGACAAAACCGAAGTAATTTTAATCGGCCCTGAGCACCTCAGAGATCAATTATCTGGTGATGTGGATTCTGTAGACGGCATTGCCCTGGCATCCAACACCACTGTAAAGAATCTTGGCGTTATCTTTGATCGGGACTTGTCCTTTAACTCCCACGTAAAGCAAATCTCAAGGACTGCATTCTTTCATCTACGTAATATTGCTAAAATCAGGCACATCTTGTCTCAAAAGATGCAGAAAAATTGGTTCAGCGTTCGTTACTTGAGACTGGATTACTGCAACTCCTTATTAGCAGGCTGCTCTAATAAATCTCTTAGGTCCCTCCAGTTGATCCAGAATGCTGCAGCTCGTGTTCTCACTAAAACTAAGAAAAGAGATCACATCACTCCTGCACTAGCTGCTCTGCACTGGCTCCCAGTAAAATCAAGAATCACTTTTAAAATTCTTCTCTTAACCTACAAAGCCTTGATTGGTGATGCTCCATCATATCTTAAGGAGCTTGTCGTACCATATTGCCCCACTAGAGAGCTACGCTCACTAAATGCGGGACTACTTGTAGTTCCTAGAGTCTTACAAAGTAGAATGGGAGCCAGAGCCTTTAGTTATCAAGCTCCTCTTTTATGGAACCAGCTTCCAATTTCAGTCCGGGAGGCAGACACAGTCACCTCGTTTAAGAGTAGACTTAAGACCTTCCTCTTTGACAGAGCTTATAGTTAGGGCTGAATCAGGTTTGCCCTGGTCCAGCCCCTTGATATGCTGCTATAGGCTTATAGCTGCCGGGACGTTTTAGGATGCACTGAGTACCTATCTCCTCTTTTTTCTCTCCTTAAGGATGAATTTTCATCTCTCAATCACACGTTACTAACTCTGCTTTCTCCCGGAAGTCCTTTTGACTTTCGTCTCATGGGGTCATCGGACCCTATGAGCATAGATCCTATCTGCCTGATGGATCGTCTGGGTCGTGGAATTCCTGCTCATGACTACGCCACTGTCCTGTTGAGACTCCGCCCACTCCTCCTCCCCACCGCCATCTGCCTGATGGATCGTGGAGGTCTCCATCGTGGAATATGCCTACTATGAACTATTCATACACTCTGTCATATTCATTGAATGTATTTTAACTCTAAATCTGTCCTTCTGTACACATTACATCTATTGCATCTGTCCATCCTAGGAGAGGGATCCTCCTCTGTTGCTCTCCTCCAGGTTTCTTCCCTTTTTTTGCCCCTGAAGGGTTATTTGGGAGTTTTTCCTGGTCCGATGTGAGGTTTTGGGGCAGGGATGTCTATGTGTACAGATTGTAAAGCACTCCGAGACAAATTTGTAATTTGTGAAATTGGGCTATACAAATAAACTGAATTGAATTGAATTGAATGGGGGCCGTCATGGTCATTGTCATGGTCATGGTCATTATCATTTTTCTGCATGTGTATTATATAGTGGTGATTTACTCCTTTACTACACCCACTTCTGAGCAAACAATGCATATTGGTTCATCAAGTACTGTCATATACTGCTATTTCTTAGAATATATAACTTTAATTCATATTGTTTCCTCTGTTATCCTCTCTACCTGTCCCTGTAGTCATGGCCTCCTCATTGCTCATCATTTTCAGCAGGAGACTCTTATCTGCTGCTCCGAAGCTACAAAGAAAAATTAAGAGTCATATTACTGCATACTTCAATATCAATATCAATAGTATATATCAATATTTCCATAGTCTATGGATTGCCATATTTTGAGTGATATAAAAAGGCTAATATTTTAATTCAATTTAATATTTTGCTTGAGAATAGGTTGACAACGCTACAATGATATTAATCAAGGCTACAACGTTAGCCGAATAGTTATGTTGCTAATCATTAGGCCTTTGTCTCTCTTTACCAGTTGCCACTTGTGTTTGTCCTCTTGAAAATAAATCGGTAAGCTTGGCACATTTGGCAGCATCCTCCTCCAATGCCTTTCTTTTTTTCAACCTGGATTTTTCAGCCCCTCCGGCCCTCTTCCTCTCGTCCATCCTCCCTGATGCGTATCGTTGCGGTCGGGCCGGCCCAGCTATCAGGAGCTGAGAAAACTTTTTGGAAAAGACGGCGAAGGGCCGAACCAACTCGATTAGGAAGTGCTCCTCTCCCAAATTGAGTTGGTTGGTTCCATAATGGACTGAACCAACTTTATTATTCTCCCGATTACTCACCCCGGGCCTGGTTCCAGTTGCCCCTCCATGGTTCCGTGTGCAGAGGAACGATGCTGGTATATGCTGTTGTCCTCAACCCGGGACGTTTTGTGGGTTTTAGGACTTTTAAGATGCCAAAATACACAAAAGTAAAACTTTAAATAGTTGCTAAATAAGACTGAGGATGTGATCTAAAAGGGTTTTTATTATTATCTTTATTTAAAGGGACCATGGACCGTTAAAACATGAATGTCACCATTTGATGCTCCAGGTTGAAGCTACACAGCTAATTAGCATCTGTAGACCCTTCACAGACCATAATAAACATAAAACAATAACAAACATAAACAATAACAAACAAATAATACACATAATGAGAAGCTGCAGTGCATTACAACATTAAAAAGTAAGTAATACATACTATTAAATGTAATAAAAACATTAAAAGTAAGTAATAAAAACATTAAAAAGTAAGTAATACATACTATTAAAAAAAGTAATAAAAACATTAAAAAGTAAGGAATACATCCTATGAAAAGTAATAAAAACATTAAAAGTAAGTAATAACAACATTAAAAGTAAGTAATACATACTATGAAAAGTAAGTAATAACAACATTAAAAGTAAGTAATACATACTATGAAAAGTAAGTCATAAAAACATTAAAAGTAAGTAATACATACTTTTAAAAGTAATAAAAACATTAAAAGTAAGTAATACATACTATGAAAAGTAAGTAATAAAAACATTAAAAGTAAGTAATACATACTATTAAAATTAATAAAAACATTAAAAGTAAGTAATACATACTATGAAAAGTAAGTAATAACAACATTAAAAGTAAGTAATACATACTATGAAAAGTAAGTCATAAAAACATTAAAAGTAAGTAATACATACTTTTAAAAGTAATAAAAACATTAAAAGTAAGTAATACATACTATGAAAAGTAAGTAATAAAAACATTAAAAGTAAGTAATACATACTATTAAAATTAATAAAAACATTAAAAGTAAGTAATACATACTATTAAAAGTACTGAAAAATATTAAACGTGAATGATGAAAAACAATATAAGAAATGCATACTATTAAAAGTAATAAAAAACATTAAAAGTAAATACTAAACCCCATAAAAAGTAAGTAATTTGAGCCATAATAAAGCGCTGATGGAGCTGCCGCTCTTCTCCTCTCCTTGAGCGTCTCTTCCCTCTTATCTCGGTGAGCGTATCCTCGCCGCTCGTACACGAGTCTCTCCGTGTCTTTGATATCTGAGCCTGAGCGTCTCTGCAGGCTGAGACTCAGAATCACGTCTCAGATACTCATCAGCTCCTTGTTCGCTCCGACAAGACGATTACACGACGCCGGTTTCCATGTCTGCTCCTCTTCTTGTGTCTGGGGAATCGTCAAGAGATAATCACACAAGTCACTCGTGATCGTATACATATATATACATATATATATATGTATATATATAATTATATATATACATATATGTGTATATATATAATATATTATATAGAATTATATATATCATTATAATATATATTAATATATATAATACATATATAATATATACATATATAATATATATGTTATATATATTATATATATTATATATAATAATTATATACATAATTAATCATTATATATATAATTATATATAATATATTTTTATATAATATATATATATATGTAATATCTATAATATATATTATATATTATATCTATTATATATTAAATATATATATTATATATACAAATATATGTATTTATATATAAGGGAGAGAGGGATATATAGGGAGGGAGAGAGGATCTTTTTTAAATTGATGTTTTTATAGGATTTATTTAGTGTCCATTGTAACGCTCAGCTATTCAATGACAGTGAGACATAATATGTTTTTCGGTTGATTGACAGTATATGCATTTTTTTATTCATTCATTATTTTAGTTTGCTCTTAATTTTATACCTTGGCAAGTGAACTGAGATGTTTTGTTTGTGTCAGTCGGATGATGGCGATGAGGTTTGGAAATTTAAAAAAAGAAGCAACGCAGCAGACCTTTTCATCAAACTTCTCTCTCTCTCTCTCTCTCTCTTTCAACACACACACACCTCAGGTCAAGAAAGCTCCGTGGTAACACTTTCATTTCTGAGCCACTGCTCACCTTCGCCTCTCGCCTGCCGCCTCTCAGGTTTTCTAGTTCAAACACGTCGCGGCGGCGGCGGCGGCCATTGTGTCGGTCGGCGTGTGTCTGCCCTGAAGGTAATCACCGTGAAGGCACCTTGCCGGCTACGCTCTGGCCGCGCCCTCGCATGAGCTCCTTGCCGTCTCTCAGGTGTGTATGGTCAAGATGAATCTACAGGGAGGAGACAGTACGTCGTTGGCTTGAATTAGAGGGAAATAAGCTCTACTAGTTGTGTAATAACAGGTACACAACTTCCATTGTGTCTACACACAGAAACATGGAGGAGCCATCTGGAACCGTAAATGGTTCTTCACAGTGATGCCATAGGAGAACCATTTCTGGTTCCACAAGGAACCTTTCAAACCAGGGTTCCTTAAGGAACCATTTCCTTAAATAGTTCTTCAAAGAACCTATAAAGGTGCCTCTAAGAACCTTAAAATATGATTCTTTAAGGCACAATTTCTGGTTCCACAAAGAATCTTTCAAACCAGGGTTCCTTAAAGAACCATTTCCTTAAAGAGCTCTTCAAAGAACCTTTAAAGGTGTCTTAAAGAACCTTAAAATATGATTCTTTAAGGCACAATTTCTGGTTCCACAAAGAATCTTTCAAACCAGGGTTTTTTAAAGAACAATTTCCTTAAAGAGTTCTTTCAAGAACCTATAAAGGTGCCTCAAACAAAGAAAATTGTTCTTCAGTAGGTGTTGGTTCTTCTTAAAACCACAAAGCCTTCTAAAGAACCATTTATGAACCATTCTTTTCATTCTGTGTGTACTGTAAGCGATGCCAGCCGTGGATTGGTTGAGGTTTATTTGGGTCGACGTATTTAACTCTCTGAAAATGGAGAATTATCTTTAAAGGTAATCTCTGCCGGCAGAAGATGAGGTAACGACCCAGACGGTGTTATGAGATTTCCTGGTGGATCACCTGACGATGGATGTCGTGGCTTAGGACGCCGTTTGAAAGGAAGCTGTTTCCTTGTTCGACACTGTGGTTAAATGAAATCCCTCGAGTGGAAGACGTTGCCTTTGGGTGGTCTGGTCCCGTGGAATCAGAGTTTGAGTTGTTGGCTGGGCGGAGTTCATTGTTTTGGGCTCTTTTTATATCAGTTGGTGCCAAATAATACGAGATATCAGCTCACGAGTGTTTCTCTCCAGGTCCAGGGCGGCCTCCTCCATGAGGCTCAAACCAAACACACACCAACCTAAAAGGATGTTGAAATACACAATTTGGCCTCGGTGGTGATTTTCTCTGTATCGTTTCCTCAAGACGAGAAACAATTTCCCTCCTCGCTCTAATTTAAAGTCAGACACAGATTGTGGCTTCGAGGTGTGTTACGCTGATTTACGACTTAGCTCGTTTATTAGTTTTTGGGCAAAGCGGAACTCAAACGTGCAGCGCTGTTCTTAGGCGATCAAACGAGCTTCACACGTGATCTCAAGGCAGCGGGAGAAGGAAAGACAAGAATATTGGCAGCTCGTGTCGAGAATCCTCGTCGCTGGTGCAGGAACACGAGAGTTTTAATGCAACGGGTCTCTTGGGGCTGCAGGAAGCCAAAAGATTCCCTCGTTTTGGGGGTGACTTCGACTTGTGGAAGGAATCAAATCTAGAAAAATGAACCCCTTCACGAAGCTGCATGGTCCACGTCTTCATGCGCAACACGAGTCCGAAGTGGAGTTCGTTGGACTGGGCGTCCCTGAAAAGAACTTTGTTCTTCTTTCATTGTTGCTCCTGTATCTGTGAGCAACGCATCGCTGCTGTTACTTTTACGTAGAAGACGTAATGCAGGGCCTTCTAGGTTGTTTCCAGTGGAGAAAACTTAATATAGAGACTTCTAGTGTGTCCTACCAGTGAAGAAAATGTAATGTAGGGCTTTATAGGTTGTTTCCAGTGGAGAAAACGTAATGCAGGGCCTTATAGGTCATTTCCAGTGGAGAAAATGTAATGCAGGGCTTTATAGGTCATTTCCAGTGGAGAAAACGTAATGCAGGGCCTTATAGGTCGTTTACAGTGGAGAAAACTTAATGCAGGGCCTTATAGGTCGTTTCCAGTAGAGAAAACTTAATGCAGGGCCTTATAGGTCGTTTCCAGTGGAGAAAACGTAATGCAGGGCTTTATAGGTCGTTTCCAGTGGAGAAAACTTAATGCAGGGCCTTATAGGTCGTTTCCAGTGGAGAAAACGTAATGCAGGGCCTTATAGGTTGTTTCCAGTAGAGAAAATGTAATGCAGGGCCTTATAGGTCGTTTCCAGTGGAGAAAACTTAATGCAGGGCCTTATAGATTGTTTCCAGTGGAGAAAACTTAATGCAGGGCCTTATAGGTTGTTTCCAGTGGAGAAAACTTAATGCAAGGCCTTATAGATTGTTTCCAGTGGAGAAAACGCAATGCAGGGCCTTATAGGTTGTTTCCAGTGGAGAAAACTTAATGCAGGGCCTTATAGATTGTTTCCAGTCGAGAAAACTTAATGCAAGGCCTTATAGATTGTTTCCAGTGGAGAAAATGCAATGCAGGGCCTTATAGGTTGTTTCCAGTGGAGAAAACTTAATGCAGGGCCTTATAGATTGTTTCCAGTGGAGAAAACGTAATGCAGGGCCTTATAGGTTGTTTCCAGTGGAGAAAACTTAATGCAGGGCCTTATAGATTGTTTCCAGTCGAGAAAACTTAATGCAAGGCCTTATAGGTTGTTTCCAGTGGAGAAAACGCAATGCAGGGTCTTATAGGTCGTTTCCAGTGGAGAAAACGTAATGCAGGGCCTTATAGGTTGTTTCCAGTGGAGAAAACGTAATGCAGGGTCTTATAGGTTGTTTCCAGTGGAGAAAACGTAATGCAGGGCCTTATAGATTGTTTCCAGTGGAGAAAACGTAATGCAGGGTCTTATAGGTCGTTTCCAGTGGAGAAAACGTAATGCAGGGCCTTATAGGTTGTTTCCAGTGGAGAAAACGTAACAGAGATGCTTCTAGTGCGTCCTACCTGTGAGCACCAGCATCGCTGCTGTCGGTTGCTCTGAGGGAAGATCAAAGGGTGTTTTAACCAGGAAACCTCGTCGTCGTGGTGTGATACCTGAGAGCCTCCTTCACCTGCGGTAACAGTAGCTGCACAGGTACATCTGCATCCCTTTGTAGTGCTGCGTGGAGGGATCTGCTACGTGAGGGATCTGCTGTATGAAGTCTCTCTGCTCCGGGCAAACTAAACGCACTCTTTTTTCTGTCGGGGAGCTCCTTTGTTTCTCTGACTAATCGTCTGTGTGGTCGTCTGCTGCTGATGACGGCAGATGTGCAGCGGTCCTCACGGCGTGCAGGTATCAGCAGCTCTAACTATTGAGTCACCTGTAATCAGGGAAGCAAACTCCCTCCATGAGCTCACCGCGATGATCTGATCCCATCCCACGCCCAGCCTTGTTTCACAGTGGCTACACAGCGGTGTGCTAATGAGTCCCTAAAGCCTGGACGAGTCATCATTATTACAAGTCTCCAAGTCAACGGGTTTCTTCTTCAATAGGTTTTTGGTTGAATGCCTGAAATAAGGTATGGAGTTAACACGCGTTTTCAGAAGTTTTTAGCGTTTGTTCTGCAATTTAAATCATGTCAGTAAGTACCACTTTTGTGAATGCTGGGTCTTTAAAAAGGCGGTTGCTTACAGGAGACTACGCCGACTACTCCACCCATACAACCTGGTTGTATACGCACATACTTGTCTTATGACCGTGGTGTGGTTTGTTTCAGGAACCGAATAATGAAGTGCCTTAAACCTGCATTTTTTTCTACTGACCACCAGGGGGCGACTCCTCTGGTTGTATATAAGTCTATGCTTCATGTGTTAAAGCTGCATTATCTCTCCTGACCACCAGGGGGCGACTCCTCTGGTTGTATATAAGTCTATGCTTCATGTGTTAAAGCTGCATTCTCTCTCCTGACCACCAGGAGGCGACTCCTTTGGTTGTATAGAAGTCTCTTCCTCATGTTTTAAAGCTGCATTCTCTCTCCTGACCACCAGGGGGTGACTCCTCTGGTTGTATAGAAGTCTATGCTTCATGCGTTAAAGCTGCATTATCTCCCCTGACCACCAGGGGGCGACTCCTCTGGTTGTATAGAAGTCTATGCTTCATGTGTTAAAGCTGCATTCTCTCTCCTGACCACGAGGGGGTGACTCCTCTGGTTGTATAGAAGTCTATATAATGTATTCCCTCAGTGAACATTGTAAACATTTATGTCTCAATCTCTAGTTTCACACGCGGTGGTTCGTTGATATGCGACTAGAGTTAACTTTTTAATTCTGCCGATTGCATTAAATCCTAAAGGTGGAAGATTATCTCGCCGAGCAAAACGTGTAATTATCATAAACGTCTTCTTCGCCACTTATTTTCAGCAATGAAAACTCCAGGACTTCCAGGATGGGCCTATAAACACACGTCACCCCTGCAGCGCGCCACTGGCGGTGTGTTCAGGAGCTCAGTGTGAAAGCCCGTATTTGATGTGTACACACACACACACAGAGTCGGGCTTATCGTGTTATTGTGTTCAAGGATATGGGAGCCCCGGATTGTTTGGACTAGTGTCTTGAGATTTCTTGGCTTTGTCTGACAGCTGCACAGAAGGTATAGAGGCGGCTCTGAACCTCCTGCAGGCGTCCTCTTATCTCGCTGTGGGGATTGTGTGTGTGTGTGTGTGTGTGTGTGCGTATATACGTCAACGTTGTTGTCCAAGGTCTAGGCCGGAACTTAATGGAGAGTCCTACCAGTGGAGAAAATGTAACATACTTTTTTCATAGCTAAAAACCTGCAACCCCGCATGCCTTTATATAATATATATATATTTTTTAAATATAAAATATATAAAAATATATCTTATTATATATATATATTAGATGCACATTTTGATGCGTGCCCTTTGTGAGGCCGATCACGTGCAGGACTGTGTGGATGTGACGGATCACCAGGAGCTCTGCAGACCGGACAGCGGCCGCTCCATCGGGTCAGCCTCCACCTCTCCCTCTTCACCAGGGGTCAAAGGTCACACCAGCAGAGAGACGTGAATGTGAACGCCGCTTTGTTCCCCCCTGCAGTTTTTTAAAAGTTCAGTCCGGCCGGGAATCACACACATGCATGCACACAAACCACACACACGCACACACACACACACACATATATATATATTATATATACATATATATATAATATATATCTTACAGGCACTAACACGCACACACACTCCCCACTCCTTTTCTTATTCCTCCTTTAATCCAGTCGTAGCACCAGTTGCTTCAAAGCTTTTGAGTTTTTGAATAGGGCTTGACCTCCATGACCCCCCGGTCTGATGCCCCGTCCCAGTTGGTTTGTCCCGTCTTTGGTTGTTCGGTTTTAACCGAAGGCGACAGAACAAAACGGCAACGATTTCACATGCAGGACAAGAATGGAGATGTTTGAAGTCCCACTGAGAGGACGCTCTCCACGCCGGCGTGGACCACGAGGACGCCACGTGGCCTCATGCCAACGCCCCCCCCCACGCCGTCTCTCACGAGTTACACAGACAGTCACATACAGTCACCAGGATTAAAGTATTATTCATTTATTTAAAGTATTAAATACAGTCACCAGGATTAGAGTATTATTCATTTATTTAAAGTATTAAATACAGTAACGAGTATTACAGTATTATTCATTTATTTAAAGTATTATATACAGTAACCAGGATTAAAGTATTATTTATTTATTTAAAGTATTAAATACAGTAACCAGTATTAAAGTATTATTCATTTATTTAAAGTATTAAATACAGTCACCAGGATTAAAGTATTATTCATTTATTTAAAGTATTAAATACAGTAACCAGTATTACAGTATTATTCATTTATTTAAAGTATTAAATACAGTAACCAGGATTAAAGTATTATTTATTTATTTAAAGTATTAAATACAGTAACCAGTATTAAAGTATCATTCATTTATTTAAAGTATTAAATACAGTAACCAGGATTAAAGTATTATTTATTTATTTAAAGTATTAAATACAGTAACCAGGATTAAAGTATTATTCATTTCTTTAAAGTATTAAATCCAGTAACCAGGATTAAAGTATTATTCATTTATTTAAAGTATTAAATCCAGCTCAGTCGTTTGGTGGAGGAGTCTCCATCCTTTCCTGTCTTTTCCTTCTTCCTCATTCCCCTTTGTCCCCAATAAGTTCTCTCCTTCTTCCGTCCAAACATCTCTCTCTCTCTCTCCCTCTCTTTTCTCCGGCCTCCTCTCTCGCCCCCTTCACTCTCCCTCATCTCTCTCTCTTCTCTCTCACCCCCTTCACTCTCACCCATTTCTCTCTCTCTTCTCTCTCGCCCCCTTCACTTTCCCCCATATCTCTCTCTCTTCTTTCTCTCCCCCTTCACTTTCCCCCATCCCTCTCTCTCGCTTTCCTCCGGCCTCCTCTCTCGCCCCTTTGACTCTCACCCATCTCTCTCTCTCTCTCTCCCTCTATCTCTCTCTTCTCACGCCCCCTTTACTCTCACCCATCTCCCTCTCTCTCTCTCCTCTCACGCCCCCTTCACTCTCACCCATCTCTCTCTCTCTCCTCTCTCGCCCCTTCACTCTCCAGAAGAAAAGGGGTGGTGCATTCCAAAAGCCTGGAGACCGTTCCCCTCTTTTCAGCCGGCGGCCCGGAGAGTGACGGAGGCATTAGAATAAGAATGGCTGTCCATTCACCCGGTGCCCTGGTTACGAGCTGGAGGGAGGAGAGAGGAGTGGGGGGGTGGGGGGGTCATCCGCACGCTGCCTTCCCATTGGCCGGCGGCATTCTTTCTGTTTTTACATCGCCGCCGCCGTCAGTTGCGCTTTCAAAAGTTTGTTTTACACATTCTGGCCGCACAGACACGCCACCACGCATGTGCATGCACGCGTAAATATACACATTACGGGGGGGTTCAGCGCCCGCACACTCACACACACACACACATACACACACACACACACACTACGAAGACAGAGTGAGGGGCTGTGACCACGCAGTGCAGAGAGCGAGGCGGCTGGTGTGTGTGAGTATGTTCCTCCTGTTTGACACTTGATGGTTTTACTGGTTTTACTGGAGCCGTCTCCATGTTCTGGTGTTTTGGGTCTCAGTGGAAGTCTCTGGATCAAAGCGCGTCCTCGTGCCGTCACCGCCGCTGCCGTCGCCATCGGCTAAACTTTAAACTTTTGGAACAATGTTGCAGTTAAAATGATAAAAAGTGTTTGTTGTTGCAGTAAATGCGCCTTTTATTGAAAAACTGTCAGATATTGTTTCTGTTTTTTAAGCTTTGGATGAGAATATATTCAGATTTTTATGCCTGAGTGGCTTTTAGATCTCATGAAGTGTAACATCGTATTGTAAAATGTTTAAGTCTCTCGAGCTCTTCACTGTTCTCAGCACCTTAGGGTGGGTTTAGCACCCTGCCTCATCTCAACCTCTCCATTACCAGCTCCATGGTGGATGGAGCGATGGACCCTGACTCTCTTGACCTCCATCTCCAAACTCAACGCCATCATAATCAAACGAGTCATCGGTCAGCGGTAGCTCTTTATCAAAAGACCTGTCCATCATCGTAGGGCTGAGTCCCAGTTGTGTGTTTTTAATTTGGATTAAGACTCTTCCTGAACAATCATGTGACCTGAACAGCGTCCGGGTCACTTCTCCTCCTTTATCTTCTTCTTTCCTTCACATTTCCCCTTTTCTTTCCCTCTATTACTCTTGCACCCTCTCTCCTTCGCTCTCGAGAAGCATTTTTGAAAATCCGTCCATCAACCTTTAAATGTAATTGTGTTATTTAGAGCAGATTAACGACTTCATTTTAATGTGTGTAATGGAATATAAGCAACAAGGTTTTACATTCACCGAGCTGCAATTCACCAGAAATGAGCAAGATAAACAACTACATCTACAGAAATGAAGTGTTTTGGAACATTTTCAGAAGTAGTTCATGTTTCAGGGAAGATTGTGTTTTGCATAATTGTCGATGCACCAATCAGATTGCAGGAACAGCCACTATGACCACTTCCTGCACATGCACAAGCTGGTGCTCCACACCTGCGGTCTAATTGGTTAATTGGGTCACATTGTGGACAACCAATCGGTGTTGAAGTCAGCAGGAGGAGAGTGAGTTAGCGTTAGCGTTTAGCTGTTAGCTGTTAGCAGCTGGCAGCTAACGTTACCTGAGGCTCCATTAAGATACATCGTGATGCGTTCAAGCTCTACTAAGTAAAAATGAGTCTTATGCAAAGGTCGATTATCACGTATTGCTATTACTGTGCGATGTGTTCAAATCTGAATCTTTTAGTGAGAAACTTGAATTTTCCAGTTGTTCGATTTTTTTGCACCTGTTGAACTTTTTAGTTTTTAAAGCTCGTTATATTCATATGTTCCTTTACGCTGAGTTTTAAATAATGAATATGCTTTTAAAAGAAAGACGCTCTAAATATAAGCCACCGTACGCTCTTTAATTCGCGCACATTTTTCCGCGCTGCAAGTGAACGCACCTTCACTAAAAAGACATACATGTTTTATTATTTTAATCAAACCATTCATTTGAGTCATTTAAGGTTTTATACTGTATGCTTTGGAATCCTCATTGTTAGTTTAATTTAGTTTCTCACTTTTTCGCGCATGCACCGAGATAAAAGATCTATGGTCATGTAAATTTGGTTTAAAGTCCTGGAGAAGTCAAACCCACTGGTCAACATGTGTGTGACCCCTGTCTAAATGCAGTAAACGAGGATGTGTGTGTGTGTGTGCATCGAGCTCTGGTTGCCGAGCTGGGTGTGGACGCTGCTTCCCAACAGAGACCTGGATGAGTGAGTCCGGTCAAGGTGCACGAGAGAATTCTTTAAAGATTGAAGACATTCGTTCTGTCGGGCAACAAAGCACTCAGGAGTCCGTCGGACCTTTCATTCGGTCTCCTTCCTGTGGCGCTCTGGTTTGATTAGTTTACTGCGTGATGCGAACAATGTGCGTCCTCACCTGTCATCGCGTGTGCCCACACACACACACACATATACACACACACACACACGCATCGCGGCCGTCCTATTCATTGAGCAGATGTCTATGTTTGCGCAGCCTAAGCACACCAGAGATTTCTTTCTTCCTCCTTTCCACGTCAAAACCCTTGAACTTCCCGACAGCAGTGTTTTGTGCAGCTATTATCCTAAAAGCTGCTTTGTGTGGCTCTGCAGCAGCAGCCATTGCCACAGCACTCTGGAGGCAACACTGTTAATAACATGGACTGCAGACACACACGAGCGCTGGTAACACATCTGACGTGGACAAATAGCGAAGAGCACTTAAAGTCAATGAAAGAAAAGAAACTTAGGTCTGACCATTTAGTGGTTTCCTTTTTATTGAATGAAGCTTCTTAAAGATTCAATTCAAGGGTCACAAGAGGAGGCCGCCCACCAGGCAGGAGGCATCAGACACAGGTCCAATGAACGCCCATAAGGAGAGAGGAGAGAGGAGATCAGTGTATCCTAAACATCCATAAGGAGAGAGGAGAGAGGAGCTCAGTGTATCCTAAGCGTCCATAAGGAAAGAGGAGAGGAGAGAGGAGCTCAGTGTATCCTAAGCGTCCATAAGGAGAGAGGAGAGAGGAGCTCAGTGTATCCTAAACGTCCATAAGGAGAGAGGAAAGGAGAGAGGAGCTCAGTGTATCCTAAGCGTCCATAAGGAGAGAGGAGAGGAGAGAGGAGCTCAGTGTATCCTAAACGTCCATAAGGAGAGAGGAGAGGAGAGAGAGAGGAGAGGAGAGAGGAGAGAGAGGAGAGGAGAGAGGAGAGAGGAGAGGAGAGAGGAGAGGAGAGAGGAGCTCAGTGTATCCTAAGTGTCCATAAGGAGAGAGGAGAGGAGAGAGGAGCTCAGTGTATCCTAAGCGTCCATAAGGAGAGAGGAGAGGAGAGAGGAGCTCAGTGTATCCTAAACGTCCATAAGGAGAGAGGAGAGGAGAGAGGAGAGAGGAGAGAGAGGAGAGGAGAGAGGGAGAGGGAGAGGAGAGGAGAGAGGAGAGGAGAGAGGAGAGGAGAGAGGAGCTCAGTGTATCCTAAGTGTCCATAAGGAGAGAGGAGAGAGGAGCTCAGTGTATCCTAAGTGTCCATAAGGAGAGAGGAGAGGAGAGAGGAGATCAGTGTATCCTAAACGTCCATAAGGAGAGAGGAGAGAGGAGCTCAGTGTATCCTAAGCGTCCATAAGGAGAGAGGAGAGGAGAGGAGCTCAGTGTATCCTAAGTGTCCAGAAGGAGAGAGAGGAGAGAGGGCTCAGTGTATCCTAAGTGTCCATAAGGAGAGAGGAGAGAGAGCTCAGTCTATCCTAAACGTCCATAAGGAGAGAGAGAGAGGAGAGGAGAGAGAGAGGAGAGGAGAGAGAGGAGAGGAGAGAGAGGAGAGGAGAGGAGAGAGAGGAGAGACAGGAGAGGAGCTCAGTGTATCCTAAGCGTCCATAAGGAGAGAGGAGAGAGGAGCTCAGTGTATCCTAAGCGTCCATAAGGAGAGGAGAGAGGAGAGAGGAGCTCAGTGTATCCTAAACGTCCATAAGGAGAGGAGAGGAGAGAGGAGCTCAGTGTATCCTAAACGTCCATAAGGAGAGAGGAGAGAGGAGCTCAGTGTATCCTAAACGTCCATAAGGAGAGGAGAGAGGAGCTCAGTGTATCCTAAACGTCCATAAGGAGAGAGGAGAGGAGAGAGGAGCTCAGTGTATCCTAAGCGTCCATAAGGAGAGAGGAGAGGAGAGAGGAGCTCAGTGTATCCTAAACGTCCATAAGGAAAGAGGAGAGAGAGAGGAGCTCAGTGTATCCTAAACGTCCATAAGGAGAGAGGAGATGAGAGAGGAGCTCAGTGTATCCTAAACGTCCATAAGGAGAGAGGAGAGAGGAGCTCAGTGTATCCTAAACGTCCATAAGGAGAGAGGAGTGGAGGAGCTCAGTGTATCCTAAACGTCCATAAGGAGAGAGGAGAGAGAGGAGCTCAGTGTATCCTAAGCGTCCATAAGGAGAGAGGAGAGGAGAGGAGCTCAGTGTATCCTAAACGTCCATAAGGAGAGAGGAGAGGAGAGGAGCTCAGTGTATCCTAAGCGTCCATAAGGAGAGAGGAGGGGAGAGGAGCTCAGTGTATCCTAAGCGTCCATAAGGAGAGAGGAGAGGAGAGAGGAGCTCAGTGTATCCTAAACGTCCAGAAGGAGAGAGGAGAGGAGAGAGGAGCTCAGTGTATCCTAAACGTCCAGAAGGAGAGAGGAGAGAGAGGAGCTCAGTGTATCCTAAGCGTCCATAAGGAGAGAGGAGAGGTGAGAGGAGCTCAGTGTATCCTAAACGTCCATAAGGAGAGAGGAGAGGAGAGAGGAGCTCAGTGTATCCTAAGCGTCCATAAGGAGAGAGGAGAGGAGAGAGGAGCTCAGTGTATCCTAAAACAGAATCTGAAGGTGGAGCTGGTTCATAAAAGAGGAGGAGCTTGATCCCTTTGAAGATGTTTGACTTCATCCCCTCTGAATGCTCTCCGTCTGTTCCAGAGAGACGTCCAGCTGTCATGACGCCCTTCACCACCGTGCATCTGGGCCTCCTCCTGCTGGGTGAGTAGAAGATCACATTTGGGGTCTTTCAGGTCTTATTCAGGCCGAGGCCTCCTGGAGATGAGGCTTTGCTCTGGTTCCGGTTGGACTCCGGTCGTGTGTGTCTAGACTGTGACTCCTCTGGCTAGTCCTCAGACCTCTTCCTCGAGGGTCTGGGTTCGGTTCATGGAGCCTCAGGAAGAGGAAGCTCTTCACACGGTCCCCTCACAGCGGGCCGAGACACCGAGCTGCCGATGGATGACGCGTGTTTATGTAGTTGTACGAAACTGGAGATTAAAAAGTGCTCGTGTCTGACGTCTTGAGGTCTCTGCAGCGTTTGATCGTCCTCCACATGAGAGACGAGCCTGAGCCGAGACAACACCGTCTGAGTGGCTAGAGAAGTGTGAAAAGACTTGTCTTGTTATTCAGGGTCTCATGGTGCCGGTCACATGCCCAGCCCCTAGCAGTGTGCACGTGGTAGTTATGACTGAAGGTGAGATCATACAGCACACGTATGTTCTTCACTCCCATCATAGGTGCTGTTGCTGCTCCTCACAGCCTCGTGCTCTCCCTGCACGTTGGTGTCAGCTCTGATCCGTCATGATCTCACGCTCAGCACGGGGTGGAGTAGATGTTCGTAGGCTCTCACCTGTCCCCGGATCACCTGTGTTTCTGATTTGTGTTTCTCCAAAGTGACTCCATCAAAGTCAGAGACACATTCCGCCCACAGCCTTTGAAATGCCGTCATGGTTATTGCTCTCGCCTCTCCCAACTCGCCTCCTCGCCGGTATCTGGGTCAGCCGCGTCACTTATTAACCGGACCGAGACGGTCCTCCTGTGTGTACCGAGCTCCAGGTTTCCGGCCCTTCTACATATGAGTTAATGAATGAATGAAAGAATGAATGGATAACCGAGAGAGTGAATGAAGGACGTGAAGCGACCGTGAATGAGATGCAACGCGTGAAAAGTCTGGCGGACGTCCCTCGACATGGCGCCGTGTGGCGGGAGCAGCTCATCCGGTCGTGTTGGTACATTTTCAGACTCCCGTCGTTATTTAACTGATATTTATTTGGAGAATGTTTCCTTCTAATCGGACCTGCTCAATCAACTCAGAGAACAAATTGTCAAAATTGTAGGGGTCCAATTATGGAATAATGTTAAATTGATATAAGAATGGTGAACTAATCTTTGGTTTTCAAAAGAATAATTTATAAAACAATTCTTGAGAGTTATAAGTGTGATTGAAATGTATTTATATGGAAGATGTATGTGGATGTATATCTGTATGTATATATATATATATTAGGGCTGTCAATCGATTAAAAAAAATTAACTAATTAATCGCACATTTTGAAATTCAGTAATCGCAATTTAAAAAAAAAATTCTTCTAAAGACTAAATCTTCTAAATGAACAAGTAATCCCTTCAGACAGCGTGTATTTTAGACACTTGTTTAATTGTATTCTTTTTTAAAGACTAAACTTCACACAGAGCTGTGTTTTCAAAGAGGCTCCTACCTATAAAGTGCCAGTGAGGTATTTAATATCGTGGATGATAAATTGTTTCTTCAGTGAAACATCCAGATTAGTAAACAAAGGTGTATTAGAGACCCCATTGGTCCTGTCATCTTTAACACTGATCAACAGCAGAACAAGTGGCCTTGGTAAACTGACAAATATGTAATGTTAACCCTCTGGAGTCTGGGCTCATTTTCTCGATTTTACAAAAAAATGTAAATTCACCTTTTAAAGTCTTTTGCATGTGACACATCCCAGTCTTTCCCCACCATTCTATCAGGGTGAGGCCCCGCCCCCCTGTCATGTTCTCTATAGCGCCAGATTACAGCAGAAGTAATGTACGGTTCTTTCCTTCAAGACGTCTTTGTTCTTGTATTAAACTAAACGTCTGTTGTTGGTCGTCTCTCCAGCAGCATGTTATTCTGTCTCTAGTGTCGGTCACTCTTCTCTCTCCGTCTCGACGCAGAGCTCCATGCCGGCGTGTCTGCGCGAGCATCGGGGTGGAGCAAAAAAAAAAGTCCCCTTTCCCTTCCGCCCCGCGGCACCGACACGTCGCCCTCTGCTTCTCTGTGAATATGGAGGAGCAGACGGGAGGAAGGAGGCGGACTGCCGCGGCTCGACACTCACAGGAGTGCAACAACTTCAACGACACCGGAAGTAAACAAAGTTGCGTTAATTGCGTTAACATATTTTTGTGCGTTAATCGCGGCCAAATTAATCGCATAGATTAACGCGTTAACGCTGACAGCCCTAATATATATATATGTATATATATGTATATATGTTTATATATATATAGTTTTTTTATTTTCTTTGTTATTTTTCTTTATTTTATATTAATTTTCTGATTTATTTTATATTAATTTAGGATAGGAATATAAAAGCATTTTTTGCTTCTGCCTTTAAATTGTCTTTCTGTTTTGTATATTATATAGAATAATATTAAATTGTATTTAATTGACTGAATAAAAAAATAAAAATAAAGAAGGCGTGAGCGGCTTTAGAACCTTCTACATGAACGACTTGAGAACTTGAAAGTATTAACTACCCACACTTGTATCGGCTCCTCTTAATTAATCATTAATGAAAGACAGCGGTCGGGATGTTACATCAAACAAGTCGAGAAGAAACAGCGATGGACAAATGGAAGCGTGGCTCGGCACAAATAGAAGATCGTGTCATCTGCGTAACATCGAACGTTATCGCCATGACGTTCCTCCGAAGGCCTGTTGATCGGCCTCGAGCCGGAACCAAGTGTCTCGTACCCTAAACATACCCTCAGCATACCCTAAACATCCCCTAAACATACCCTCAGCATACCCTAAACATCCCCTAAACATACCCTAAACATCCCCTAAACATACCCTCAGCATACCCTAAACATACCCTCAGCATACCCTAAACATCCCCTAAACATACCCTCAGCATACCCTAAACATACCCTAAACATACCCTCAGCATACCCTAAACATACCCTAAACATACCCTCAGCATACCCTAAACATACCCTAAACATACCTAAACATCCCCTAAACATACCCTCAGCATACCCTAAACATACCCTCAGCATACCCTAAACATACCCTAGACATACCCTCAGCATACCCTAAACATACCCTCAACATCCCCTAAACATACCCTCAGCATACCCTAAACATACCCTCAACATACCCTAAACATACCCTCAGCATACCCTAAACATCCCCTAAACATACCCTCAGCATACCCTAAACATACCCTAGACATACCCTCAGCATACCCTAAACATACCCTCAACATCCCCTAGACATACCCTCAGCATACCCTAAACATACCCTCAACATCCCCTAAACATACCCTCAGCATACCCTAAACATACCTAAACATCCCCTAAACATACCCTCAGCATACCCTAAACATACCCTAGACATACCTAAACATCCCCTAAACATACCCTCAGCATACCCTAAACATACCCTAGACATACCCTCAGCATACCCTAAACATACCCTCAACATCCCCTAGACATACCCTCAGCATACCCTAAACATACCCTCAACATCCCCTAAACATACCCTCAGCATACCCTAAACATACCCTAAACATACCTAAACATCCCCTAAACATACCCTCAGCATACCCTAAACATACCCTAGACATACCCTAAACATACCCTAGACGTACCTAAACATACCCTAAACATCCCCTAAACATACCCTCAGCATACCTAAACATACCCTCAGCATACCTAAACATACCCTAAACATACCTAAACATACCCTAAACATACCCTAAACATACCTAAACATACCCTAAACATACCTAAACATACCCTAAACATACCCTAAACATACCTAAACATACCCTAAACATACCTAAACATACCCTAAACATACCCTAAACATACCCTAAACATACCTAAACATACCCTAAACATACCTAAACATATCCTAAACATACCCTAAACATACCCTAAACATACCCTCTGTTACCGTCGACGACGCTGACACCTGGAATGTTTTCTCTAATGAATAACATTTCCCCTCCATCCTCTGCATTCCTTCCTTAGTGCCGTATACAGCAGGGAGACGCCCCCAAGGGTGTAGTTACCTCTCCCACTTTGTGTATCTGCTTTGTGCACGTGTGTGTGTGTGTGTGTGTGTGTGTTACCACGTGCCGCGCTCTAATCACACAGTGGTAAACCAGCTGGTGTCAAACAACATCTGCACCACTGACTTTACGTCCAGTCGCACTCGTCCATATCTCAGCCTTGCTTTTCCTTTTCTGACCCCGTTGTGGCTCTCGCTGCAGAGGATTATCTTCTCCTCCTCACCCCTTCTCCTCACCCCTTCTCCTCCTCACCCCTTCTCTTCCTCCTCACCCCTTCTCCTCACCACGTCTCCTCCTCTTCCTTTCTCGCACTTGTTTGATTCCTGTTTCCAGGCAACCGTTCGCCAGGGGAAGGAAAACAGTCCGCTCTTCTTCTTCTTCTTCTTCTTCTTCTTCTTCTTCTTCTTCTTCTTCTTCTTCTTCTTCTTCTTCTTCTTCTTCTCCCGGCTGATGTTGACCATCGGATTGATTATGAAAAGGTCGTAATCGGCTGGTCAGACTTTGCTGCTGTTACACCAACACCCCGAAAGAAAACTGGCAGTTGGTTGTGACTAGGAATGTACGGCAATGCAATACCGTCCCTGACCAGAGGAGTGCTGTAACTCCTCGGTTAGCAGGCATCCAGGACTCGTGTCCTGGACATGGCGTTGCCTTAACCCCCCCCCCACTCCTTCTGAAGGACAAGGCGTCGCGATGAGTCCACTGTGCCGTGCTTGCGTCTCCGTCCACGCTCGGCCTCTGCTCTCCGTTTGATGTGCGCTCGTTGGCCAGACCCCAGAACCAGACCTCAACATTCAAAGTGTCTTTATCGGCGTCTCCCTGCAAGAGACACACATTACTTCCAGTTGTCTTGAAGTGTTCTTGGTCCTCTTATCAGGCTTTTCTTATCCTGAAAATAACAAAGAGTGCAGGGAAGTCAAGCGCCGGTAATCCCAGCGTGGAAGCGCCTCGCCTGAACTTCCCCTTTGAGAGTCATCCAATAGACACGTGATGTAACAAGGAAAACAACAAGAGGCATAATTGAATGAACTGAAAACAAACTAATTAAATACATTGGTATTATGATGAGATCACATGACTCCTGTATTAGCTGCTCTGCAATGGCTCCATCATATCTTAAGGAGCTTGTAGTACCATATTACTCCACTAGAGAGCTTGTAGTACCATACTACACCACTAGAGAGCTTGTAGTACCATATTACCCACTAGAGAGCTTGTAGTACCATACTACACCACTAGAGAGCTTGTAGTACCATATTACCCACTAGAGAGCTTGTAGTACCATGTTACCCCACGAGAGAGCTTGTAGTACCATATTACACCACTAGAGAGCTTGTAGTACCATACTACACCACTAGAGAGCTTGTAGTACCATATTACCCCACTTGAGAGCTTGTAGTACCATGTTACCCCACTAGAGAGCTTGTAGTACCATATTACCCCACTAGAGAGCTTGTAGTACCATGTTACCCCACTAGAGAGCTTGTAGTACCATATTACTCCACTAGAGAGCTTGTAGTACCATACTACACCACTAGAGAGCTTGTAGTACCATATTACCCCACTAGAGAGCTTGTAGTACCATATTACACCACTAGAGAGCTTGTAGTACCATATTACCCCACTAGAGAGCTTGTAGTACCATATTACTCCACTAGAGAGCTTGTAGTACCATACTACCCCACTAGAGAGCTTGTAGTACCATGTTACTCCACTAGATGGCTTGTAGTACCATGTTACCCCACTAGAGAGCTTGTAGTACCATATTACCCCACTAGAGAGCTTGTCGTACCATATTACCCCACTAGAGGGATTGTAGTACCATGTTACCCCACTAGAGGGCTTGTCGTACCATATTACTCCACTAGAGAGCTTGTAGTACCATGTTACCCCACTAGAGAGCTTGTAGTACCATATTACTCCACTAGAGAGCTTGTAGTACCATACTACCCCACTAGAGGGCTTGTAGTACCATGTTACCCCACTAGAGAGCTTGTAGTACCATATTACTCCACTAGAGAGCTTGTAGTACCATGTTACCCCACTAGAGGGCTTGTAGTACCATATTACACCACTAGAGGGCTTGTAGTACCATGTTACCCCACTAGAGGGCTTGTAGTACCATATTACACCACTAGAGGGCTTGTAGTACCATGTTACCCCACTAGAGAGCTTGTAGTACCATGTTACCCCACTAGAGGGCTTGTAGTACCATATTACTCCACTAGAGAGCTTGTCTATTCTTAGTGTGGTCACAAACAAACTCCTGAACAACAATGGCTGCATGCACCACATGCTGATGCACATTCTGTGGTTCCCCATGCTAGTCGGGGCAGGTGGAAACCAAGAGGCCCTCACAGGGGGGGGGGGTCTGTCACGCCTCAGATGTCAGGAGCATCTTTTGAACATGAAGGCCCTTTCACGTGCAGGAGTGTGCCTCCATGGCGGCCGCCGTGTAATTACCGACTCCCCCGCCGCCCTCCTCTGTTCCGGCCGACGGGTCGGAGGAGGACGCCGCTGAGCGGGCGAGCTGCTCGTGAACGCCGTTTTTTTCTCACAGCGACATTCCACGCCAGTGTGGTCTATTTCCAAAAACACGAGCCGGCCATTAATCACAGCGGCGGGTGAGCTGTGACTCCGGCTGCGTGCCCAGGCAGGTGGAGGATGGCGGAACACACCTGGATGCTGGGTCTCTCTCTCCGGAGCACCGGGTCGTAAACCGGGATCAGACCCTGATAAAATAAATAAAATTAGATTAAATAAAATAATTCAGACCACTGGTTGGTGGTAACTTGTGGAACTACCCGAGCAAGCCCACTGGATGAGCAGCTGGTTTGGCCGGACGTTGGAAGCCCCCGGAAGAAATGTGATGGCGGGACAAAAAGAGGTGACGATGGCCTCTGTGACGAGGTCATCGACCCTCAGTCGTCTCCATGTGGTCCTCTGCCTGTTGCACGCCACCTCGTCTCACCTGAGGCCGGAGGGGGGGAGTCACAGTCACAATCAGCTGTATCGGCCGTGTGCGTGTGCACATGCGTGTGATTTGACTCCGGTCACACGTGCATGCTCTCCTCGTACATACATGTTATCGACAGCAGGATATAAACAATCCAACGATCCAGATGAAGTGTAAACCCCGAGGTTCAGTCCAGTGAGGCCGATGTGTGACGTCCCATCTGGGGGGGTCAGGTTCTGTGTTCTTGGAGGGCTTGTTTAAGAGGAGGGGGAGGGGCTTCTGCGCATTCGGAGACACTCATTTCCTCCAGAAAATGACTTTAGAGGAAATGCATTCTGTATTTGATCTTTCCTCTACCTGAGCCCCCCCGGCGTCTCCGCCTCTGTTTGGTTAGGGCGTGTTGGATCTTTATCGGCAGAGCGCCGGCCCGTCCTCTAACCTCATTTATGTGCTACGGCGCCGCACGTGCACACCTGTCTGTGATCTCCACTGTGATCTGTCGCTGGCCGCATGGCGTCTCTCCTCGGCGCCCGGCTCGACGCGGCGTGGCACGGAGCCGGGCGCCGGTACCGCCGCTCAGGAATTCAGAGAATCTGCCTCAGTTCAGATCTTTGACTTGAACTGGAGCCAATAAATACATTTATACACACGTAGGCTTTGTGTGAGCGTGTGTGTGAGTGTGTGTGTGTGTGTGTTTGTGTGTGTGTGTGTGTGTGTAAAAGGCCTGGAGGAACTTTATTTGTGCATTTGTTCCAAAGACTTTCCATGTAATGATTGACAGGACCTCACTGTGACATGTTTACAGGTGTTGGCTCACACACAGTTTGACTGTCACATCGTTCTCGGCTCTAACATTTAGTTCAGGACAATTTGATTGACACCACAGGCGCCACGAGAGGACATTTCTTTGTGGGCATTCCCTCCTCAATTAGCTCTCTCCAAACCCAGTGTTTGAAGGAAACCCTTTTATTTGACCCTTGACCTCCACTCCACAGGCTCACACCATCAGGGCTGCTGTCTCCGCCTCATGGGTCCACCTTAGTAGGTGGCCCACAAGCTCCTGTACATAAGACGTAGAATCAGAAGGAGCATCGAGCTGCAGTGCTCAGACTAGCCACCAACAAAGATGCATATATGTATATATGTATATATATATTTTTATATATATATATTTATATAAATATATACACTACCGTTCAAAAGTTTGGGATCACTTAGAAATTTCCTTATTTTTCAAAGAAAAGCATTGTTTTTTTCAATGAAGATAACATTAAATCAATCAGAAATACACTCTAAACATTGTTAATGTGGTAAATGACTATTCTACGTGGAAACGTCTGGTTTCTAATGAAATATCTCCAGAGGTGTATAGAGGCCCATTTCCATCAACGATCACTCCAGTGTTCTAATGGTACATTGTGTTTGCTAATCGCCTTAGAAGTCTAATGGATGATTTGAAAACCCTTGAAAACCCTTGTGCAATTATGTTAGCACAGCTGAAAACTGTTTTGCTGATGAGAGAAGCTATACAACTGGCCTTCCTTTGAGCTAGTTGATTATCTGGAGCATCACATTTGTGGGTTCGATAAGACTCTCAAAATGGCCAGGAAAAAATAACTTTCATGTGAAATTCGCCAGTCTATTCTTGTTCTTAGAAATGAAAGCTATTCCATGCGAGAAATTGCAAAGAAACTGAAAATGTCCTCCAGCGGTGTGTACTACTCCCTTCAGAGAACAGCACAAACGGGCTCTAACAAAAGCAGAACGAGAAGTGGGAGGCCCCGGTGCACAACTCAGCAAGAAGACAAGTACATTAGAGTCTCTAGTTTGAGAAATAGACGCCTCACAGGTCCTCAACTGGCAGCTTCTTTAAATGGTACCCGCAAAACGCCAGTGTCAACGTCGACAGTGAAGAGGCGACTCCGGGATGCTGGCCTTCTAGGCAGACTGGCAAAGAAAAAGCCATATCTGAGACTGGCCAATGAAAAGAAAAGATTGGTATGGACAAAAGAACACAGGCATTGGACAGAGGAAGATTGGAAAAAGGTGTTATGGACAGATGAATCCAAGTTTGAGGTGTTTGGATCACACAGAAGAACATTTGTGAGACGCAGAACAGGTGAAAAGATGCTGGAAGAGTGCCTGACACCATCTGTCAAGCATGGTGGAGGTCATGTGATGGTCTGGGGCTGCTTTGGTGCTGGGAAAGTGGGACATTTGTACCAGGTAAAAGGTATTTTAAATAAGGAAGGCTATCACTCCATTTTGCAACGCCATGCCATACCCTGTGGGCAGCGCTTGATTGGAGCCAATGTCCTCCTCCAACAGGACAATGACCCAAAGCACACCTCACGTGAAGGGAAGAAGCAGCTGGTATGCTGTCTGTAATGGAGTGGCCAGCACAGTCACCAGATCTCAACCCCATTGAGCTGTTGTGGGAGCAGCTTGACCGTATGGTCCTCAAGAAGTGCCCATCAAGCCAATCCAACTTGTGGAGGTGCTTCAGGAAGCGTGGGGTGACATTTCAACAGATTACCTCAACAAATTAACAGCTAGAATGCCAAAGGTCTGCAATGCTGGAATTGCTGCAAAAGGAGCATTCTTTGACGAAAGCAAAGTTTGAAGAAAAAAATTAATACTTCAAATACAAATCATTATTTCTAACCTTGTCGATGTCTTGACTATATTTTCTATACATTTTGCAATTCATTTGATGAATAAAAGTGTGAGTTTTCATGGAAAACACGAAATTGTCTGGGTGATCCCAAACTTTTCAACGGTAGTGTATATATACATATACATATATGTTTATAAATATATATATATATTTATAAACACATATATATACGTATATTTATATGTATATGCATATATATATTTATATATATATATGTTTGATTAAAAGAATAACCATTTATGGACATATTTATTCTTTTAATCCAACTATTGTCTTTCATTTAAGTTATATTAATTATTCGTGTATAGACTGAGATTTCACAAGATGTTTGGTCGTGGAAAGTTGGTTTAAAGTCATGGAAAGGTCATGGAAAGTTCCTGGAAATCCATTGGTCCCCATGAGTATGAACCCTGTGTTCCGCTCATGGATTGGGTATCTCCACCGGCAGAGAGACGTCGGTTCAATGCCGGTACGCCACTTTCCTTTTTCCATGAGCAGGATGCTTCTGACTGCATCTCAAACCGCCCCTCGCCTCGCCGGGCGAGCCGCGACTCGTCGGCGTGTTCTGAAGCATCAATAGGACGGAGGACGGCGTCTCTGTCGTCGCCTCTCAGCCCCCATCAGGCTCCGTGAGCCTCGGGACAGAGAGACGGACACGTTGCTCAGGGCAGCTGTTGAACTCTTCCCTTCAGTACGGGTTCACGCTCATGGAGGTGGTTCTGTGTGGTAATACCCTGACTGACCTGCAGGGTTTGTACGCTCATGGAATTTAAAAAAGGTTATTTGCAGATCTGGAAAAAGTCATTGAAAATTTCACAAGATACTGTATTATTATAATTGTATGTTTTGGAATTGTCATTGTTAGTTTAAATACTACATTTTCTCATTTTTTCATGTATACAGGACTGTCTCAGAAAATTAGAATATTGTGATAAAGTTCTTTATTTTCTGTAATGCAATTAAAAAAACAAAAATGTCATGCATTCTGGATTCATTACAAATCAACTGAAATATTGCAAGCCTTTTATTCTTTTAATATTGCTGATTATGGCTTACAGCTTAAGAAAACTCTAAAATCCTATCTCATAAAATTTGAATATTTCCTCAGACCAAGTAAAAAAAAAGATTTATAACAGCAAAACAAAATCAAACATTTGAAAATGTGTTTCCAGGTGTTTCGAGTTAATTAGACGATTCAAGTGATTTGTTTAATACCCTACTAGTATACTTTTTCATGATATTCTAATATTTAGAAATAGGATATTTGAGTTTTCTTAAGCTGTAAACCATAATCAGCAATATTAAAAGAATAAAAGGCTTGCAATATTTCAGTTGATTTGTAATGAATCCAGAATGCATGACATTTTTGTTTTTTTAATTGCATTACAGAAAATAAAGAACTTTATCACAATATTCTAATTTTCTGAGACAGTCCTGTATACCTGAGATTTTACAAAATGTTTGGTCATGGAAATTTGGTTAAAAGTCCTAGAAAAATAATGGAAAATAATGGAAAAATAATTGAAAAGTAATTTAATGGAAAAATAATGGACAGGTAATGGAAAAGTCCTGGAAAAGGTCCAAATCTATTTCTAAAAGTATTATCTCCTTGTTCCCCTTTAACATCACCCCCCCCCCCCCCTCACTCTTTTAGTCTCACTCTCATACATCCTCGCTGACGGCCGTTGTTCAGACTCAGTGGTGCAGAGAGCTAGTGACCCGCTGAGGGAGGGAGGGAGGGAGGGAGGGAGGGAGCGAGGGGGCGAGCCACCAGAACCTGTCAGAGCGCTGCAGCTCACGAGCTCCTCTGGTCCATTAAGAGCATCTCCTTCTGGGACGTCAGGCAGCCACAACTATCACAACAATATATTTATATACATATATATATATATATATATATATATATACATATATATATATATGTTTGATTAAAAGAATAACCATTTATATGCATATTTATTCTTTTAATCAAACTATTGTCTCATTTAAGTTATATTAATTATTTGTGTATAGACTGAGATTTCACAAGATGTTTGTATGTATATACAGGACTGTCTCAGAAAATTAGAATATTGTGATGAAGTTCTTTATTTTCTGTAATGCAATTAAAAAAACAAAAATGTCATGCATTCTGGATTCATTACAAATCAACTGAAATATTGCAAGCCTTTTATTCTGATTTATTGCTGATTATGGCTTACAGTTTAAGAAAACTCAAATATCCTATCTCTAAATATTAGAATATCATGAAAAAGTATACTAGTAGGGTATTAAACAAATCACTTGAATTGTCTAATTAACTCGAAACACCTGCAAGGGTTTCCTGAGCCTTGACAAACACTCAGCTGTTATAAATCTTTTTTTTTACTTGGTCTGAGGAAATATTAAAATTTTATGAGATAGGATTTTAGAGTTTTCTTAAGCTGTAAGCCATAATCAGCAATATTAAAAGAATAAAAGGCTTGCAATATTTCAGTTGATTTGTAATGAATCCAGAATGCATGACATTTTTGTTTTTTTAATTGCATTACAGAAAATAAAGAACTTTATCACAATATTCTAATTTTCTGAGACAGTCCTGTATACTCTAGATATGTATTATTTAAAATCTATTTATATGCATGTATTTGTGTATATATCTATACATGTATGTGTTGTAAATATATTTATATATTTACAACACATACATGTTTTTAGAACATACAGATTATACACTTTAATCTCTGTCTCTTTTTCTATATATATTGTATATATCTATATTATTTTAAATCTATTTATATGCATGTATCTATGTATGTACTGTATATATATATATATACACACATATGTATATATGTATGTATATATTTACATATAGTTGCATGTATTAATCTATATATATCTACAGGATCTATCTATATATTGAGAGAGAGAGAGAGAGACTCAGGGTTTGTACGCTCATGGAAAACCTGGAATAGTTATGGAATTTAAAAATGGTTATTTCCAAGCCTGGAAAAGTCATTGGAAATAAATAAAATCCCAAAGTTTTGGAATAGTCATGGACATGTTGTTATATTCATATGTTTATATGTTTAAAGTCCTGGAAGTCCTAGTCAGCATGTTTATGAACCCTGGAGACGATCAGAGTTAAAGATTATTAAACTGAATCATAATCACTGCAGAGGAGCCACAACAGTGTTGTGCAACCTTTGGTCCGGACCATTTGCTGTTGTTTTGGGGGACATCTCCAAGGTCTTCACTGTGTCTTCATCTCCAGACACGCCGAGGGGGAGGGGCTCTAAGATCTCCTTTTACACACAGAGAACTCCTCCAGAGTCAGCGGGGTCAACATGGTGGTCATGTGACTCCAGGAATCTGAACGCATAAAAATGTGTTGAAACAGGAATAATACGTCTATTTATTTACAACTGCTGGTCCACTCAGATCATAGACATATATACGGAGTGTTTCTATTTCTAAAATAATGGAATGATGCAACCCTGGACCCAAAAGTGTTGGATTTTCTTTATTTTTAATTTTTGTTTACAACTAGGGAGGGAGAGAGAGAGAGAGAGACTGGGAGGAAGGGAGGAGGGGGGGGGGGAGAGAGAGAGGGGTATGGAGAGAGACTGGGAGGGAGGGAGAGAGAGAGAGAGACTGGGAGGGAGAGAAGGAAGGGGTGAGGGATGGAAAGAGAGACTGGGAGGAAGGGAGGAGGTGGGGGAG
Organism: Pseudoliparis swirei; assembly: GCF_029220125.1. Taxonomy (NCBI): domain Eukaryota; kingdom Metazoa; phylum Chordata; class Actinopteri; order Perciformes; family Liparidae; genus Pseudoliparis; species Pseudoliparis swirei. The sequence goes on from NC_079396.1 coordinate 1,653,583, forward strand.
AGAGAGAGACTGGGAGGAAGGGAGGAGGGGATGATGGAGGGAGAGAGAGAGAGACTGGGAGGGAGGGTGAGAGAGGGAGGGAGGAGCAGCTTCACTCTGCTAGAGCAGCCTCTCTCTCTCCTCTGTCCTTATCCTTCTAGACCTTTCTGCAGCATTTGACACCGTGAACCACCAGATCCTGATCTCTTCTCTTCAGGACCTGGGGATCTCAGGCACTGCACTCGCGCTTTTCTCTTCCTACCTTAAAGACCGCACCTACCGGGTAACTTGGAGAGGATCTGTGTCTGATCCTTGTCCTCTCACTCCTGGGGTTCTTCAAGGCTCCGTCCTGGGTCCCCTCCTCTTCCTCTCACTATGGGGTTCCTCAAGGCTCCGTCCTGGGTCCCCTCCTCTTCCTCTCACTACTGGGGTTCCTCAAGGCTCTGTCCTGGATCCCCTCCTCTTCCTCTCACTATGGGGTTCCTCAAGGCTCCGTCCTGGGTCCCCTGCTCTTCCTCTCACTATGGGGTTCCTCAAGGCTCTGTCCTGGATCCCCTCCTCTTCCTCTCACTATGGGGTTCCTCAAGGCTCCGTCCTGGGTCCCCTCCTCTTCCTCTCACTATGGGGTTCCTCAAGGCTCCGTCCTGGGTCCCCTGCTCTTCCTCTCACTATGGGGTTCCTCAAGGCTCCGTCCTGGGTCCCCTGCTCTTCTCTCTGTACACAAATTCTCTCGGCTCTGTCATTCGTTCGCATGGCTTCTCCTACCATAGCTATGCTGACGACACCCAACTGATCTTCTCGTTTCCACCGGCCGAAACAAAGGTGGCGGCGCGAATCTCTGCCTGTCTGACCGACATCTCTCAGTGGATGTCTGCTCACCACCGGAAGATCAACCCTGACAAGACCGAGCTACTATTCCTTCCAGGGAAAGGCTCCCCCACCCATGACCTTACTACCACCTTCAACAGCTCTGTGTTGGCCCCTACCCTGACTGCCAGGAACCTCGGGGTGACACTAGACAGTCAACCTGACGGCCAACATCGCTGCGACGACGCGTTCCTGTAGGTACATGCTGCACAACATCAGGAGAATACGGGCTCTTCTTACTCAGAAGGCGGCGCAGGTTCTGATCCAGGCTCTGGTCATTTCACGCCTCGACTACTGCAACTCCCTCCTGGCAGGTCTACCTGCTAAGGCCATCCGACCTCTGCAGCTCGTCCAGAATGCAGCAGCTGGTCTTCAGCCTCCCGAAATTCACCCACACCACTCCGCTCCTCCGATCTCTCCACTGGTTACCGGTGGCTGCTCGCATCCGCTTCAAAACACTGGTTCTGGCGTACCGTGCTCTAGACGGATCGGGCCCCGTCTACATCCGGGATATGGTCACACCGTACACCCCGGCACGTTCGCTCCGCTCGGCAACAGCCAATCGACTTGTGACTCCTGCACCTCGAGCTAATCACTCGAAATCCAGACTGTTGCTGTCCTGCTCCTCAGTGGTGGAACGAGCTCCCCACTGACATCAGGACAGCAGAAAGTCTCTACATCTTCACCGGAGACTGAAAACACATCTTTAGACTATATCTGGATTAAAACACAGATTTGCACTTCAGTGGCACTTAAATAGCACTTACTTATGGTACTTTTGTAGTTCGACTATGTTGAGGAAATGTTACTTCCTGTATTCTTGTTGTTCTTATTTTGTACTCTAGGTTGATGCACTTATTGTAAGTCGCTTTGGATAAAAGCGTCTGCTAAATGACATGTAATGTAATATAAAAGGAGGGAGGGATGGAGGGAGGGAGGGAAGGAAGGAGGGAGGAAAGGAAGGAGGGAAGGAGGGAGGGAGGGAGGGAAGTAGGGAGGGTTCAGACACACCTCGTTTACCATCATGACCTCCAGCCAACGGATCGTACCACTAATGATCTAAACCCACGAGCTGTATTGCTCGTTTAATTCAGGTGTGGTGATGATGTCACACGTCTTTGAACACCTCACCTGTTCAAGGGAACACACAGGAACACACACAAGTCAGAACACTCACCCTGCAGCACACAGGCACACAGGGCACACACAGGAGCACACGTCAGGAACACTCACGGCTGCACGGAGGGCAGCTGTTACCCGGCAACCGGGAACCTCCTGATTGGAACACACACAGAACACACACGCCACCTCCACCTGCACCTGAACACACAGGAGCAGTACTGCATCGTCAGCCACCTGCAGGTCAGAGGTCACGGGAACACACACAGGAACACACACACACAAACACACACAGGAACACACACACACAAACACACACAGGAACACACACAGGAACACACACAGGAACACACACACAGGAACACACACAGGAACACACACAGGAACACACAGGAACACACAGGAACACACACAGGAACACACAGGAACACACACAGGAACACACACAGGAACACACACAGGAACACACACACAGGAACACACACAGGAACACACACAGGAACACACAGGAACACACACAGGAACACACACAGGAACACACACAGGAACACACACAGGAACACACACAGGAACACACACAGGAACACACACAGGAACACACACAGGAACACACACACAGGAACACACACAGGAACACACACAGGAACACACACAGGAACACACACAGGAACACACACATTGGAACACACACACACACACACGTGAACACACAGTCCATACGGACCCTCGTGAGGTTAATCACACACTCCTTTGTTCGCATCACGTTGCATGCTGGGAATCCCGTTCTTTTCCTCCAGTCTTTAAACACATCGCACCCTGTATGAAGGGGTGTGTGTGTGTGTGTGGGTGTGGGTGTGTGTGTATGTGTGTGTTTGTTCTCTCATCCTTCAGTTTCCACTCGTTCATCTTCATTTGTTCACCTGTCTGTTTGTTTGGAGTTTGGTTTCCATAAGGAAGCCCCCCCCCCCCCCCCCCACACACACGGCCCAATATCAGTGTCGACACATGTCAGACACACCTTTGTCACACACACACACACCCTGCAGCTCGCTCACTTCCTCTTTCTCTCTGTCTCCGGCTTTACCTCACGTGACCTCACGTGACCTCATGTGACCTCATGTGACCTCACGTGACCTCACGTGACCTCATGTGACCTCATGTGACCTCATGTGACCTCACGTGACCTCACGTGACCTCATGTGACCTCATGTGACCTCATGTGACCTCACGTGACCTCACGTGACCTCATGTGACCTCACGTGACCTCACGTGACCTCATGTGACCTCATGTGACCTCATGTGACCTCACGTGACCTCACGTGACCTCACGTGACCGTGACCTCATGTGACCTCATGTGACCTCACGTGACCTCACGTGACCTCACGTGACCTCATGTGCCCTCGTGACCTCACGTGACCTCATGTGACCTCACGTGACCTCATGTGACCTCACGTGACCTCACGTGACCTCATGTGACCTCACGTGACCTCATGTGACCTCGTGACCTCACGTGACCTCATGTGACCTCGTGACCTCACGTGACCTCATGTGACCTCACGTGACCTCATGTGACCTCACGTGACCTCATGTGACTTCACGTGACCTTGACCTTTCAGTCAGTTGCACACACAAAGAAAAGTGACTTTCAAACTTTAGACTAAAGTGTTGTGAGGTTCTTCACCTCCCTCCCTCCCGTCTCTCTCTCTCTCTCTCCAGTCTCTCTCTCCCTCCCTCCAGTCTCTCCCTCCCTCCCTCCCCCCAGTCTCTCTCTCTTCATTGATATTATTATATATAATAATGAGTGGTGGCTCATGACAGCAGGTCCATCTCTGTGTGTTTACGTGTGATGCAACAGGCGGCTACAGCCTCTCTTTCTCCCTCCCTCCCTCCCTCCCAGCCTCTCCTCTTCCTTTCCTCCCCTACGGGACTCCTCCCGACATGTTCCTCCTTCCTCTCGGCGTGTCGGTGCCTGCTCCGCCTCCTCGTCGCCTCGGGGCAGGAACATCCCTCAGTGTCGACTTCCAGGTGAAGGGTGATTGACAGCGTCTGATTGGGCGAGGGGCCCCCTCCCACAGAGCGGGGGGGGGGGGGGTGAGCTGTCGTAGAACATCCATCCAGGTGAGGCGTTGCTCTCAGGCGGCGCTGTGTGTTTACGTAGCTGCTGCGAGGCCGGGGTGTTAAAAGAGGGGGGGGGGGGGCTCATTGCAGGGTGTAATGAAGATGAGTGACTCACTCGCTTTGTTTAGTTCATTACAGGTTTACTTTATTGTTGTTAAAAGATAACAGGTTCATTTTAGCCACAATAAGCTATTTATTTGCAAAATATTAGTTATTATTTGCACAGATTGAATTGTATTTGTATTCTAGTAAAGTAGTTGAAAACTTGTATTAGTTTTTTTTGTCTGATGGAGCGACCTGGTTTATTTGAAAGTGATTGAAAAGTCATTATATTTGAAAAAGCGTCACAAAAAGTTGTTATTTCAATAATAATTCAACTACTTTGTGAGACGTGTGTTGGGCGTGAACGTCTTGCTTCCTCCCGAGTGGAGCGACAGTGAAAGTTTGAGTGGAACCTCGAGTGTTCACGGAAAGAGGATCAAGGAAAGTGAAGGAGGAGGAGGAGGAGGACGACATCAGGGTGAGGAGGAGGAGGAGGAGGAGGAGGACATCAGGGCGAGGAGGAGGAGGAGGACATCAGGGCGAGGAGGAGTAGGAGGAGGAGGAGGACATCAGGGCGTTGGCTGATGGACTCCAGGGACGTCCGAGAGGTTTGAGGAGATCCTTCATGACGGACTCCTGTGAGGGGAGAGCAGACGGAGACACAGAGAAGTGTTTAACTTCAGACTTACATCGGTGCTTTGTCGCAGCAGAAAGACAAAGAGCCGAGCGCACCAGGCCTGACTAATGAGAGATAAAGGAGAGCTCGGAGGAGGAGGAGGGTCTAACTCGTGTTGAACATCCAGCTTTAAGCGTTCTGAACAAACCCGAGGGAAAGAGAAGAAACACAACGTGAGGAACAGCTCCAACAACGACGATGTGGTTCATATGAGGAGAAGTCTCCTCCTCAGTGAAGATATAACCTTCACTCACGACAAGGAGACGCAGTGAAGGAAAACATTTTATTTTTATATCATCATTATCACCACAATCTAATGGAGGACGCCAGAAAGAAACTGTGTGGAGAGGAATGTCCTCAGCAGCTCTGGACGAGGGTTACGGGAGGAGAGGGAAAAAACACACACATACAAGTGGGCGTCACTCACACACACACACACGCTGTCACGACTCAAAAAACAGGACCCAAAAGCACGACTCCAATGTTCAGGGCAATCAAAAGGATTTATAAAAAAACAGAAAATCACAGCTATGCTGGTAAAAGACTTGAACAAAGTACAAAACAAAATCACAACTATGCAGGAAAAGTAAACCAGGACAAAAGACGACACTATCAAGAACGATCAGGACGAGACAAGAGACAAGACGATCTGACACAAGACACAGGTAGACAGGCTTAAATACACGAGGAAATGGGGAACAGGTGGACACAATCAGGGGTGGAGCAGACAATCACACCAACGAGGAAACACCGGGGAAGGAAATAAAGTTTCTGAAATGAGAGAGGACAGTTACTACAAAATAAAAGCGGACATGGAAAACAGGACTTAAACTTAACACAACCGACGAGACATGACACACGCTCACACACACGCTCACACACACACGCAGACACACACACGCAGACACACACGCTCACACACACGCTCACACACACACGCAGACACACACACGCAGACACACACACGCAGACACACACACACACACACACGCAGACACACACACGCTCACACGCAGACACACACACGCTCACACACCACTCTCAGCACACTTTGGGCATTTCTTTTCGGTCCTCGGACGAGTCTCTTTGCCGTGTTGTTGTTAGCAGCTTAATTGCCATGACGACAACCTAATTAAGAACGGCGGCGCTGGAATCCGCCGGTCCTCTGCGCCCCCCCCCCCCCCAATATACCCCCTCTTCACCCTTTCTCAGAATCTCTCTCTGCCGGCCCCCTTCTTTGTCCTCTTCGTCAGACAGAGACCCTCTAGTCTGAGACCCTCTAGTCTAAGACCCTCTAGATTGGGACCCTCTAGTCTGAGACCCTCTAGATTGAGACCCTCTAGTCTGAGACCCTCTAGTCTGAGACCCTCTAGATTGAATCAGAATCAGAATCAGAATCAGAAACAGTTTTATTGCCAGGAATGTTTACACAAACGAGGAATTTTTTTTGGCGGAAGGTGCAACATTTGGACATGACAAACAAACAACAATCAACACGACAGAAAGACAACAAATAATGTGAAAGTGTTTGGGTGTGTGCTTCAAGTGGTGTGTTTTAGTTAAAAGTGTATCTTACGCGTGGCGTGTGTTTAAGTTAAAGTGCATGTAAATAAAGTGGCATGTGTGTGGAGGAGGCCTCAAGTTAAAGTGCATGTTAAAGTGACGTGTGTGGAGGAGGCCGTCAGGAGGGAAGAAGAAGGAGGAGGGAGGAGGTGGGAGGAAGAGGGAGGAGGAGGAAGAGGAAGGAGCGGGAAGAAGGAGGAGAGAGGAAGGTGGAAGAAGAGGTGGTAGTCCTGGGGGTGACAGTCAGTCAGTCCGGGTTCCATTGATGAGCCCGACTGCCGACGGGAAAAAACTTTGGTGTGGCGGGTGGTCTTTGTCATGATGGACCGCAGCCTCCTCCCCGAGGGGAGGGACTCGAACAGGGAGTGTCCAGGGTGGGAGGGGTCAGCGACAATCTTTCTGGCCCGCTTCAGTGACCTGGAAGTGAACAGGACCTGGAGGGAAGGCAGATTGCAGCCGATAACCCTCTCGGCCGAGCGGATGATGCTCTGCAGCCTGCACTTGTCTTTGGCTGTGGCTGCAGGGTGCCAGACGGTGATGGAGGAGCAGATGATGGACTCAACGATGGCCGTGTAGAATTGTACCATCATTCTCCCTGGCAGGTTGAATTTCCTCAGCTGCCTCAGGAAGAACATCCTCTGCTGGGCCTTCTTGGTGATGGAGCCGATGTTCAGCTCCCATTTGAGGTCCTGGGTGATGATGGAGCCCAGGAAGCGGAAGGACTCCACAGCGTCGACGGGGGAGTCCCACAGGATGAGAGGGGCGGGTGGGGCTGCATTCCTCCTGAAATCCACAACCATCTCCACTGTCTTTAGAGCGTTGAGCTCCAGGTTGTTCTGGCTGCACCAGGTCACCAGGTGGTCAGTCTCCCACCTGTAGGCGGTCTCGTCCCCACCAGAGATGAGCCCAATGAGGGTGGTGTCATCCGCGAACTTCAGGAGCTTGACGGACTGGTGACTGGAGGTGCAGCTGTTGGTGTACAGGGAGAACAGCAGAGGGGAAAGAACACAGCCTTGGGGGGAAACTGTGCTGGTGGTCCCTGTAGTCAGAGACCCTCTAGTCTGAGACCCTCTAGTCTGAGACCCTCTAGATTGAGACCCTCTAGATTGAGACCCTCTAGTCTGAGACCCTCTAGTCTGAGACCCTCTAGATTGAGACCCTCTAGTCTGAGACCCTCTAGTCTAAGACCCTCTAGTCTGAGACCCTCTAGATTGAGACCCTCTAGTCTGAGACCCTCTAGTCTGAGACCCTCTAGTCTAAGACCCTCTAGTCTGAGACCCTCTAGATTGAGACCCTCTAGTCTGAGACCCTCTAGTCTGAGACCCTCTAGATTGAGACCCTCTAGTCTGAGACCCTCTAGATTGGGACCCTCTAGTCTGAGACCCTCTAGTCTGAGACCCTTTAGATTGGGACCCTCTAGTCTGAGACCCTTTAGATTGGGACCCTCTAGTCTGAGACCGTCTAGATTGGGACCCTCTAGTCTGAGACCCTCTAGATTGGGACCCTCTAGTCTGAGACCCTCTAGATTGAGACCCTCTAGATTGGGACCCTCTAGTCTGAGACCCTCTAGATTGAGACCCTCTAGTCTGAGACCCTCTAGATTGGGACCCTCTAGTCTGAGACCCTCTAGATTGGGACCCTCTAGTCTGAGACCCTCTAGATTGGGACCCTCTAGTCTGAGACCCTCTAGATTGAGACCCTCTAGTCTGAGACCCTCTAGATTGGGACCCTCTAGTCTGAGACCCTCTAGATTTGGACCCTCTAGTCTGAGACCTTCTAGTCTGAGACCCTCTAGTCTGAGACCCTCTAGATTGGGACCCTCTAGTCTGAGACCCTCTAGATTGGGACCCTCTAGTCTGAGACCCTCTGGATTGAGACCCTCTAGTCAGAGACCCTCTAGATTGGGACCCTCTAGTCTGAGACCCTCTAGATTGGGACCCTCTAGTCTGAGACCCTCTAGATTGAGACCCTCTAGTCTGAGACCCTCTAGATTGAGACCCTCTAGATTGGGACCCTCTAGTCTGAGACCCTCTAGATTGGGACCCTCTAGTCTGAGACCCTCTAGATTGAGACCCTCTCCGTTTGAGGCCCAAAGTGTTTGTTCCCGAGGAGCCGGTGGACTCTGGAGAGCAGCCTCACCTGATCCTCACACACCTCCATCCCCCCCTCTCTGTCTTTACCCCTTCCCTTATTCCACTCCTTGCTTCCTCTTCCCTTATGTCACTCCTTACTTCTTCTTCCCCTTTCCTTATTTCACTCCTTGCTTCCTCTCCCCTTATTTCAGCCCTTGCTTCCTTTCCCCTTCTTTCAGTCCTTGCTTCCTTTCCCCTTAGTTCACTCCTTGCTTCCTCTCCTCCCCCAGCCATTCTTTCCTTCTCCTCTCTCCATCCAGTGGATATAATCCCGTCCCCTCTGGTTCTCCACGTTACACATGAGATCTGTAATCTGCGGGTGACCCTCCGTCCCCAGGCCAAACCACTCGTCATGAAGTCATGGACATGAATCTTTGGGCCCGCGGGCCTCCAGGCTGACGCCACACGCACACGCCTCCTCCTCCCTGTGCCAACGCACACGCGTGTGCTCTCTGCCGACAGGAGTCAGACAAATGCTTCGAGTGTTCGTCGCAGCATCGCTACGATGCGCGACGCCACCGCCACAGCCACCGCATCGAGAACGCCATCTACCTCATGGACGCCCACGGGGACACCTGGTGGCAGTCGGTCAACGGTGAGCCGGGGGGGGGGGGAGGGGAGCCAGGGTGTGTGTGGGTATGTGTGAGTGTGTGTGATTGTGAGTGTGTGTGCACGTGTGAGTGTGTATGAGTGTCTGTGAGTGTGTATGTGTGTGTCGATAACATAAACAATATAATGATGTTTATTGTTTGTTGTTGTTTGTTGTGTATTGTTTGTTGTGTATTATTTGTTATGTGTTGTGTATTATGTATTGTTTGTTGTGTTTGTTGTGTATTATTTATTGTTGTTTGTTATGTATTGTTTGCTGTGTATTGTTTATTGTTGTGCATTGTTTGTTGTTGTTTGTTGTGTGTTGTTTGTTGTGTATTGTTGTGTATTGTGCTCGCTGCTTCGTGTCTATGAGGAACATGTTTTCTTCTTGTTGTCTTGTTGTTTCTGATCGTAAACGACATACACACTTCACGAGGGTTTAGCAAAAATACTGAAGTCAATATGAAAACGTTGGGACGGCGTGACATGAGACACCGCGTGACCTTTGACCTCCCGGGGGTGACGATGGAGGCCTGTCCGTCCTCTTGAAGGAGGGGCTTGTGAGGACGTCGAGTGACGGCCGCTTCCTCCACAGGTCAGGAAAACGTCGGCATCCGCCTGAACCTGGAGGCCGAGTTCCACTTCACGCACCTCATCATGAAGTTCAAGGTACGCACACCTGTGTGAGTGCACGTGTGTGAGTACACCTGTGTGAGTGCACGTGTGTGAGTGCACGTGTGTGAGTGCACCTGTGTGAGTGCACGTGTGTGAGTGCACGTGTGTGAGTGCACGTGTGTGAGTACACCTGTGTGAGTGCACGTGTGTGAGTGCACCTGTGTGAGTGCACGTGTGTGAGTGCACCTGTGTGAGTGCACGTGTGTGAGTGCACGTGTGTGAGTGCACCTGTGTGAGTGCACCTGTGTGAGTGCACGTGTGTGAGTGCACCTGTGTGAGTGCACGTGTGTGAGTGCACCTGTGTGAGTGCACCTGTGTGAGTGCACGTGTGTGAGTGCACGTGTGTGAGTGCACCTGTGTGAGTGCACCTGTGTGAGTGCACGTGTGTGTGAGTGCACGTGTGTGAGTACACCTGTGTGAGTACACCTGTGTGAGTGCACGTGTGTGAGAGCACCTGTGTGAGTGCACCTGTGTGAGTGCACGTGTGTGAGTACACCTGTGTGAGTACACCTGTGTGAGTGCACGTGTGTGAGTGCACGTGTGTGAGTGCACCTGTGTGAGTGCACGTGTGTGAGTGCACGTGTGTGAGTGCACCTGTGTGAGTGCACCTCTGTGAGTGCACGTGTGTGAGTGCACGTGTGTGAGTGCACGTGTGTGAGTGCACCTGTGTGTGAGTGCACGTGTGTGAGTGCACCTGTGTGTGAGTGCACGTGTGTGAGTGCACCTGTGTGAGTGCACGTGTGTGAGTGCACGTGTGTGAGTGCACCTGTGTGAGTGCACCTCTGTGAGTGCACGTGTGTGAGTGCACGTGTGTGAGTGCACGTGTGTGAGTGCACCTGTGTGAGTGCACGTGTGTGAGTACACCTGTGTGAGTGCACGTGTGTGAGTGCACGTGTGTGAGTGCACGTGTGTGAGTACACCTGTGTGAGTGCACGTGTGTGAGTACACCTGTGTGAGTGCACGTGTGTGAGTGCACGTGTGTGAGTACACCTGTGTGAGTGCACGTGTGTGAGTGCACGTGTGTGAGTACACCTGTGTGAGTGCACGTGTGTGAGTACACCTGTGTGAGTGCATGTGTGTGAGTGCACGTGTGTGAGTGCACGTGTGTGAGTGCACCTGTGTGAGTGCACCTGTGTGAGTGCACGTGTGTGAGTACACCTGTGTGAGTACACCTGTGTGAGTGCACGTGTGTGAGTGTGTCGTATGGCTGCATTCCACCATGTGACATCACGAGATCAGCCTCTTGAAGTCCATGAAGGGCGAGCCTCGTGACACAGGTTCCATTCCTCCCCTTTTCCCGCTCAGACGTTCCGGCCCGCCGCCATGATCATTGAGCGCTCGGCGGATTTCGGGCGCACGTGGCGCCCGTACCGCTACTTCGCCTCCAACTGCACCAAGACGTTCCCCGGCGTCCCCGCCAGCGGACTGCGGCACATCAACGACGTCACCTGCGAGGAGCGCTACTCCGACATCGAACCCTCGACCAACGGAGAGGTAGCAAGGCTCTAAAGACGACTCGTGTGACGTCTTGAAGGATCTGACTCCTCCTCTCTTCCAGGTCATCTACAAGGTTCTGGACCCGGCCATCCACGTGGAGGACCCGTACAGCCTGGACATCCAAGGCCAGTGAGACTCTAAACTCTGAAGCTCTTAGCAGCACCCAGTAGAGCACACGGAACAATGAAGGTTCCACCAAGAACCCTTCAAACCAGGGTTCTCTAAAGAACCGTGTCCTTAGAGAGTTCTTCAAAGAACCTTTAAAACATGGTTCTTAAGGCACCATTTCTGGTTCCACAAAGAACCTTTTATACCAGGGTTCTTTAAAGAAAAATGGTTCTTCAGTAGGTGAGTGATGGTTCTTTGTAGAACCACAAAGCCTTTAAAGAACCATTTAAGAACCTTTATTGTTCTGTGTGCATTACGCGGTGAAAGTATTGACAGCCTCACTTCTTTTGAAGTCATTAAAAACTCGTTATGCTGACTAATGAAATTCCAAATCGACCATAAATATAACTCTCCTCCCACAGAACCACTAAAGCGTCGGCTAAAAGTGATGTAATGTGATGTGATGTAATGTGATGTGATGTATTGTGACGTGATAATAATCAAAGCTCCGCCCCCCCCCCCCCACCACAGAGCTGCTGCGCATCACCAACCTGCGCATCAACTTCACGAAGCTCAACACGCTGGGCGACGACCTTCTGGACCGGCGCCACGACGTGCTGCAGAAGTATTACTACGCCCTGTACGAGCTGGTGGTGCGGGGCAGCTGCTTCTGCTACGGCCACGGCTCCGAGTGCGCCCCCGTGCCGGGGGTGGACGCCCGGGAGAACGGCATGGTGAGCACACACACACACACGTTGTGATGTCATTATGTTGTTGTGGATGATGTCATTATGTTGTTGTGGATGATGTCATCATGTTACGATGATGTCATCATGTTGTGGATGATGTCATCATGTTATTGTGGATGATGTCGTCATGTTATTGTGGATGATGTCATCATGTTGTTGTGGATGATGTCATCATGTTACGATGATGTCATCATGTTATTGTGGATGATGTCATCATGTTATGATGATGTCATCATGTTGTGAATGATGTCATGTTACGATGTCATCATGTTATTGTGGATGATATCATAATGTTATGATGATGTCATAGTGTTGTTTTGGATGATGTCATCATGTTGTTGTGATGTCATCGTGTTGTGATGATGTCAGTGTTGCTATGATGATATCATCGTGTTGCTATGATGATGTCATCGTGTTGTTGTGGATGATGTCATTGTGTTGATGTCATCGTGTTGTTGTGATGATGTCATCATGTTATGATGATGTCATCATGTTATGATGTCAGTGTTGTTTTGGATGATGTCATCATGTTGTTGTGATGATGGCATCGTGTTGTTGTGATGTCATTGTGTTGTGATGATGTCATCGTGTTGCTATGACGATGTCATCGTGTTGTTGTGGATGATGTCATCGTGTTGTTGTGATGATGTCATCGTGTTGTTGTGATGATGTCATCATGTTATGACAATGTCATCGTGTTGTGATGTCATCGTGTTATGACGATGTCATCGTGTTGTTGTGATGATGTCATCGTGTTGTTATGATGTCATTGTGTTGTTATGATGATGTCATCATGTTGCCATGGTTGCAGATCCACGGCCGCTGCGTGTGCAAACACAACACGGAGGGGCTGAACTGTGAGCGCTGCCGACACTTCCACCACGACCTGCCGTGGAGACCGGCGGAGGTGGAGAACCCACACACCTGCAGAGGTGGGAATGCACACACACACACACACACACACACACACTCATACGCACGCAGCCGGGCTCTGACATGAGGGTTTCTTGTAGATTTATGGTGGGATTAGGCAGGATAGGTGAAGAAGGACCACACACACACACACACACACAAACTCACACTCACACGTCACGGTAATGTTCCGCTAATTGGTTTTCGTTGGTTCAATTCCTCGCTGCGTGTCCCCAGAGTGCTCCTGCAACGGCCACTCCACCCAGTGCCACTTCGACATGGCGGTGTATTTGGCCACGGGCAACCTGAGCGGGGGGGTGTGTGACGACTGTCAGCACAACACCATGGGGCGCAGCTGTGAGAGCTGCAGGCCCTTCTACTACCAAGACCCCGTCAGGGACATGCGGGACCCCAGGGTCTGCGTCGGTGAGTCTCTGAACTCAACTCCTCGCTGTAGAACTGCAATAAAGGAACTGAAAGCTCAAATGTGGAAACTTTTGACCTGAATCATGTGGTAAAAAGAATCTGCCAGTGAGTTGAGGTTATCTCACCTGTTTGATACCTGGACATGAAGGTGCACTCAGTACCACAGGCGTCTCCACTGCGGTAATGTTTGATTGAACTCCTCCTGACCCCCCATTGAGCATCTTGATGCAAAAAGACATTTAAATAGTTCTTATTGTTTTTATCTTTTGTTTGTATTGTAATTTTAGTTATTTTCATTGTGTAGCTTTAAGGATGTTGTAATTATGTGATGTACTCAAAGTGTCTTTGAGTACTTTGAAAAGCACTATATAAATGTAATGCATCATTATTATTCTGATGATTATTATTAATAAATAGACTTATTTGTGTCAGTTTACAGATCTTCTCTGAGTCTTCCTGAAGTGATTTCCTCGTTGCTCTCTTCTTCTCCGTCTATTCAAAGTTTCCCATTTTCCTATTTTCCCCCTCTCCTCTCTTAATCTCCGCTCTCCGCCCGACCTTTGACCTCCAGACTGTGACTGTGACCCGGTGGGCTCTCTGGAGGGAGGCGTGTGCGACGGCCACACCGACCTGGACATGGGCATGATCTCCGGCCAGTGTCGCTGCAAAGCCCACGTCAAAGGCACGCGCTGCGACGACTGCAAGGAGGGCTACTACGGGCTGAGCCAGCACGACCCGCTGGGCTGCCAGCGTACGTACCTGTGTGTGTGTGTGTGTGTGTGTGTGTGAGCGTGTGTGTGTGTGTGTGTGCGTGTGTGTCTGTCGCTGCGTGTTTGAACTGTGTTTGATTGACTGTTTTTGGAAAGCAAAGCCACATCATCTGCATAAAGATCTGTGAATAGCACATCAGCCACTTCTTATTGTGTGTGTGTCTGTGTGTGTGCGTGTGTGTTTGTGTGTGTGTGTCATCAGCTTGCAACTGTGACCCTCGCGGCATCATCATGATGGGCGCTCCGTGCGACCAGATCAGCGGCGACTGCTCCTGCAAACGATACGTCACCGGTCGCTACTGCAACCAGTGTCTGGTCAGTAACTCATATAATCAGATTATTATATTATTATATATCCTCTGCTAGAAATCTGTTCATCATTTTGGATTTCAGGTTATACAAATGAAGAGAGGGGCGCTGTCTCTTTAACCCTTGTGTTGCCTTCGGGTCATTTTGACCCGATTCAATATTTAACCCTCCTGTCGCCTTCGGGTCAATTTGACCCGATTCAATGTTTAATGTCGGTGTTCTTTCGGGAGTCAACAAACAAACATAAAGTACCTCACACTTAAACTTGGGAAACAATATTAATTCTAATAATTTTCTGGAGATTTTAATAGCTGGGGTCATATTGACCTCAAGGGTAAAATATGTTAGTAAATATAAAGGTAACAGGAGGGTTAAACATTGAATCGGGTCATATTGACCCGAAGGCGACAGGAGGGTGAAACATTGAATCGGGTCAAATTGACCCGAAGGCAACACAAGGGTTAAGAGAAGGGCGCTGTCTCTTTAAGAGAGGGGTACTGTCTCTTTAAGAGAGAGGCACTGTGGCACTGTCTCTTTAAGAGAGGCGCGCTGTCTCTTTAAGAGAGGAGTGCCGTCTCTTTAAGAGTAACTACTGTATAACTATATATATACATATATATATATATATTACTCCCTGCAGCCGGAGTACTGGGGGTTGAGCAACGACCTCGCCGGCTGCCGACAGTGTGACTGCGACTTCGGTGGAGCCGTCAACAACAGGTGTGTTGTTGTTTACTTACCTACACACCTGTACATACCTGTACACACCTGTACGCTCCTGTACACACCTGTATGCTCCTGTACACACCTGTATGCTCCTGAGGTCATGACGCGTGACTCCTCCCCTCCCTCCAGGTGCGTGATGGACAGCGGCCAGTGCGACTGCAGGAGGCATCTGATTGGCCGACAGTGCTCCGAGGTGCAGCCCGGGTTCTTCTGCGCCCCGCTGGACTTCTACAAGTACGAGGCCGAGGACGCCGCCGGACGCTCGCCAGGAGACGCCGCGCTGCCGGTGAGATGAAGGGAGGAGGAGGTGGAGGGAGAAGGAGGAAGAAGGAGGTGGAATATTAGTGTGAAGGCTTATTACCATCAGACATGACTGTAAAAATATGTATCCCCTCTCCTCTCCTCCTCTCCTCTCCTCTCCCCCTCTCCTCTCCTCTCTCATCTCTTCTCCTCCTCTCCCCCTCTCCTCTCCTCCTCTCCCCCTCTCCTCTCCTCTCCTCTCTCATCTCTTCTCCTCCTCTCCCTCTCCTCCTCTCCTCTCCTCCTCTCCCCCCCTCTCCTCCTCTCCCCCTCTCCTCTCCTCTCTCATCTCTTCTCCTCCTCTCCCCCTCTCTCCTCTCTCCTCTCCTCTCCTCCTCTCCCCCTCTCTCCTCTCCTATCCTCCTCTCCCCCTCTCTCCTCTCTCCTCCTCTCCTCTCCTCTCTCCTCCTCCTCTCCTCCCCTCAGGGTAAGCTCCGCCCCCAGGCAGAGACTGACTGTGTGCAGCACCTCAGTAACCAGCTGAGGAGGCAGCGCCGCCACCGCCGGACCTCCAGCTCCCAGCAGCACCGAGCGGCGCTGAGGCGGATCCGCCAGCTCCAACAGACGGTGAGCCACGCAGAACATCACGGTTCTGACAGGGTTCTTTCACGGCTGTGTGGTTCTACGAAGATCCATCACCGACTGGAGAACCTTCTTTAGCCTGAGGCACATTTATAGGTTCTTTGAAGAACTCTTTAAGGACATGGTTCTCTAAAGAACCCTGGTTTGAAAGGTTCTCTCTGGAACCAGAAATGGTTCTTCTCTGGCATCACTCTGAAGAACCATGTTCGGTTCCAGATGCTCCTCCATGGTTCTGTGCATGGATACCAAAGAATCACAGGGTGATTATTCATTATTGCTGTTTATTGTTGTCGTTTGTTGTTGTCTCCCGTAGCCGGACGTGAGGCCCGTGCACAGGGAGCCGGCGCTCAGCCACTCGGTGACGTGGACCGGTCCCGGCTTCGCCCGCGTCAAAGACGGCGCTGGCCTGGTGCTGACCATCGACAACGTGCCCTACGCCATGGAGTACGACATCATGCTCCGCTACGAGCCCGAGGTCAGTGACCCCCCCCAGAGGTCCACCTGCACCTGTTCGGCCCAGCTGATGGAGTGTGTGTGTGTGTGTGTAGTCCACAGAGGACTGGGAGGCCGTCGTGAGCGTGACCTCGGTGCACCTGCCCTCCAGCCTCCGCTGTGGGAACCTGCTGCCCACCGAGCAGCTCTACACCGTCAGCCTGCCCCACCGGAACAGGTGACAGGGGGGGGGGGGTGCGTGTGTGTGTGTGTCCTTAAGGAAAGAGGAGAGGAGAAAGGTGCTCAGTGTATCCTAAGTGTCCATAAAGAGAGAGGAGCTCAGTGTATCCTAAGCGTCCATAAGGAGAGAGGAGAGAGGAGCTCAGTGTATCCTAAGTGTCCATAAGGAGAGAGGAGAGGAGAGAGGTGCTCAGTGTATCCTAAACGTCCATAAGGAGAGAGGAGAGGAGAGAGTTGCTCAGTGTATCCTAAGCGTCCATAAGGAGAGAGGAGAGGAGAGAGGAGCTCAGTGTATCCTAAACGTCCATAAGGAGAGAGGAGAGGAGCTCAGTGTATCCTAGACGTCCATAAGGAGAGAGGAGAGGAGAGAGGAGCTCAGTGTCTCCTAAGCGTCCATAAGGAGAGAGGAGAGAGGAGCTCAGTGTATCCTAAGCGTCCATAAGGAGAGAGGAGAGAGGAGCTCAGTGTATCCTAGACGTCCATAAGGAGAGAGGAGAGGAGCTCAGTGTATCCTAAGCGTCCATAAGGAGAGAGGAGAGAGGAGCTCAGTGTATCCTAGACGTCCATAAGGAGAGAGGAGAGGAGAGAGGAGCTCAGTGTCTCCTAAGCGTCCATAAGGAGAGAGGAGAGAGGAGCTCAGTGTATCCTAAGCGTCCATAAGGAGAGAGGAGAGGAGAGAGGAGCTCAGTGTATCCTAAGCGTCCATAAGGAGAGAGGAGCTCAGTGTATCCTAAACGTCCATAAGGAGAGAGGAGAGAGGAGCTCAGTGTATCCTAAGCGTCCATAAGGAGAGAGGAGAGGAGAGAGGAGCTCAGTGTATCCTAAACGTCCATAAGGAGAGAGGAGAGGAGCTCAGTGTATCCTAAGTGTCCATAAGGAGAGAGGAGAGGAGAGAGGAGCTCAGTGTATCCTAAATGTCCATAAGGAGAGAGGAGCTCAGTGTATCCTAAGCGTCCATAAGGAGAGAGGAGGAGAGAGGAGCTCAGTGTATCCTAAGCGTCCATAAGGAGAGAGGAGAGGAGAGAGGAGCTCAGTGTATCCTAAGCGTCCATAAGGAGAGAGGAGGAGAGAGGAGCTCAGTGTATCCTAAGCGTCCATAAGGAGAGAGGAGAGGAGAGAGGAGCTCAGTGTATCCTAAGCGTCCATAAGGAGAGAGGAGAGGAGAGAGGAGCTCAGTGTATCCTAAAACGGCCCCAGCAGCCTATCTCTGCATGTATTGAGGTGTGTGTGTGTGTGTGTGTGTGTGTTGGTCCAGATATATCCAGATGCCGCGGCCGTTCTGTTTCGAGCCCAGTAACCGCTACGTGGTCGCCATCCGGTTCCAGCGCCACGGCGTGTCCCACAGACACCTCACGGCCTTCATCCTCATCGACTCGGTGAGCTCACATTATATATATATACATATATATATATATATTTAATTAAGGATCTGGAGACTCCTGGGTAGCAGTCTTCTTGTTGACAGCATCGCTGTGATGAGTTATCTAACTAAAAGATCTGGAGAGCCAAACCCTCCCACACTCGTGCCATGCTCATGAAGGCACCACAAGGTCGCCCTCTAGTGGTGAGGAAACACCAACGTGGAATTTATTTAGTTCCTTTAAAAGTAATTTCTCTCATGAAATAAAGTTATATAATGCAGCTTTTATCTGTCAATATAAAGCAGTTATAAAAAAATAATATTGATTGTAATTGTTTTTAAATTTTTTATTCCATTACATTACATGTCATTTGGCTGACGCTTTTATCCAAAGCGACTTACAATCCTGTTACATTCATTCACTGTGGAGCAGCTACAGGGAGCAACTCAGGGTTAAGTGTCTTGCTCAAGGACACATCAACTAGGGCGGGGATTGAACCTCCAACCCCCTGATTGAAAGACGGAACTGCTACCCACTCACCCATAGTCGCCCTATTCCGTCTTAGTTTTATTTACAGTATTCACATAAGTACTATCTTAGTTATTTTGGATTTTGAAAGAGATTAATACTGCAAATAAAACTGAGAAAGAATACAAATTAAAAAAAGTATTACAATCAATATTTAGTTTTATTTATAACTGTACTGCCAGTATGATAAAAACAATTCACTGAACTATGATTAAAAACTACTCGAACAAGTGTGATGTGAAAATGGTTGTTATCCAAACGTCTCACTTTGTCAATATTTAGATTAGTCTTTTTTTCTGGTGCGATTTTAATAAGAATATAATAGATTTACAGCTTGTATCTGTCCATATAAAGCAGTGATATGAACGTTATACAGCAGCTTTATGTCACTATACAGCACTTATATCCTAATACTTTAGATTTTTCCCACCCTGTCTAAAAGCTGGTTCTGATCCCCAAATACACCGAGTTGCCGGGGTTACGGGGCGGCGAGCCGGAGGCGGAGCAGCGGCGCGAGGAGATGCTCCGCTACATGTGTCTGGACTCCTTCATGGTCACGCCCACGCCCGTCCTCGCCGACATGTGCTCCAAACTCATCTGCAGCATCTCCTCCATCATCCACGACGGAGCGCTGCGTGAGTCCACACGGAACCACACGGAACCGACGGGTTCTTCACAGTGATGCCATGGAAGAACCATTAAAGAACCGTTCAACCCAGGGTTCTTTAAAGAGCCATTTCCTTCAAGAGTTATTCAAAGAACCGTTGAAGGTGTCTGAAAGAACCTTAAAAAAATGGTTCCTTTAGTAACCATTTCTGGTTCCACCAAGAACCTTTCAAACCAGGGTTCTTTAAAGAACCATTTCCTTCAAGAGTTCCTCAAAGAACATATAAAGGTGTTAAAGTTTTTTTTAAGACATATTTTGGGGTTCCACAAGGAACCTTTCAGACGAGGGTTCTTTAAAGAACCTTTCCTTAAATAGTAACTTCAAAGAACCCATAAAGGTGTCTCGTAGAACCTTTAAAAAATGGTTCTTTAAGGCATCATTTATGGTTCCACAAAGAACTTTTCATACCAGGGAGAACCAGTTCCTTAAATAGTTCTTCAAAGAACCCATAAAGGTGTCTCATAGAACCTTAAATAAAGGTTCTCCAGTAGGCGATGGTTCTTGGTAGAACCTCAGGCCCCTTAAAGAACCCTCTGTTCCCCGCAGCGTGCCAGTGTGACCCTCAGGGCTCCGTGAGCGGTGAGTGTGACGCGGTGGGCGGCCGCTGCCGCTGCAAGGCCAACGTGACGGGGAGGCGCTGTGAGCGCTGTGAGCCGGGAAGCTACGGCTACGGGGGGCGCGGCTGCACCGGTGAGTCACACACACACACACACACACACACACACACACACACACACACACACACACACACACACACACACACACACACACACACACACACACACACACACACACACACACACACACACACACACACACACACACACACACACACACACACACACTGTGTGTGTATGTGACAAATAAAACATCTTGAATCTTGAATCTTGAATCTTGAACACACACACACTCGCTCGCTCAAAAGGACCCGTGTGTGTCCTCAGCCTGCGACTGCCACCCTGAGGGCTCGTCCAGCCACCAGTGCGACCCGGCATCGGGTCAGTGCCGGTGCCGGCCCGGCGCCACCGGGCGGCGCTGCTCGGCCTGCCAGCCGGGCCAGTGGGGCTTCCCCAGCTGCAGCGCCTGCCGGTGCAACGGCCACGCCGACGTCTGCGACTCCCTCACCGGGGCGTGCGGCGGCTGCAGGGACGACACGGCCGGACACCAGTGTGAGCGGTAAGCTCCGCCCCCCCTGGTCGCCCCGCCTTCCTCCGCCCCGCCGCCGTCACGCTGACCTCTCGTTTCCGGGACAGGTGTGCGGACGGGTTCTTCGGGAACCCGGTGCTGGGCTCGGGCGAGCGGTGCCGGCCCTGCCCCTGTCCCGGGAACCCCGGCTCGGACCGCTTCCACGCCGTCTCCTGTGACGCCGACCTCGCCTCCGACCGGATCGTCTGCCGCTGCCGGCCCGGCTACGCGGGTGAGCTCTCTCGCCCGTCTCCGCCGCCCGCTGGTACTGCAGCCACATGTGCAATACCTCTGTTGTCCACTAGGGTCCCGCTGCGACCGCTGCGCCCCCGGTCAACACGGCGACCCGGAGCGCCCCGGGGGGCAGTGCCTGCCGTGCGGCTGCAACGGCAACATCGACCCCCAGGACCCCGGGTCGTGTGACCCGAGGACCGGCCGGTGCCTCCGGTGCCTGTTCCACACGGACGGGCCGGCCTGCAGCCACTGCCTCCACGGTTACTACGGCAACGCCTTGGCCCAGGACTGCAGGCGTGAGTTACCTGTGCGAGTGTGTGTGTGATTTGTGTGAGTGTGTAAATGTGTGATTTGTGTGTGTGTGTGATTGTGTGTGTGTAAGTGTGTGAGTGTGAGTGATTTGTAAGTATGAGTTTGTGAGTGTGTGTGACTGTTATTGTTTTTTGTTTGTTATTGTTTATTGTTGGCATTGTTTGTTGTTGTTTATTATGGTCTGTGAAGGCCTCCAGATGCTAGTTAGCGGTGTAGCTTCACCTGCAGCCTCACACGGTGACATCATTCAACACTGTCCCTTTAAATAAAGACAGTCCGGCAGAACCTCCCGGTGACCTCATCTCTTCCCAGGATGCACCTGTGTGACCGCCGGCACCGCGCCGTCCGCCTGCAGCGGCGGCGCGTGTCACTGCGACCGGCTGAGCGGCGCCTGCTCCTGCCGGGCCAACGTGGCCGGACTCAACTGCGACCGCTGCGCCGCGGACCACTGGAGCTACGGCCGCGGCGCCGGCTGCGAGCCGTGCGGCTGCGACCCGGCGCACGCCGAGGGGCGCCACTGCAACGCGGTGAGGGGGGGAGGAAGAGGAGGGGGGGTCCTCCGAGAGGAAGAGGGGTCCTCATCGTGTCTCTTCTCCGCAGTTCACCGGGCAGTGCCGCTGCCGGCCCGGCTTCGGGGGCCGGCGGTGCAGCGAGTGTGAGGCGCTGCACTGGGGGGGCCCTCAGGGGCCCTGTGAGGGTGAGGGCCCCGGAACATGAATAACACAGACAGCAGGAAGTCACGTTCCCTCTCTGTGCTTACCCTCTCTCCTCTCTCATCCCTCTCTCCTCTCTCCTTTCCTCTCTCCTGTCTCCTCTCTCATCCCGCTCTCCTCTCTCCTCTCTCATCCCTCTCTCCTCTCCTTTCCTCTCTCATCCCTCTCTCCTCTCTCCTTTCTCCTCTCTCATCCCTCTCTCCTCTCTCCTTTCATCTCTCCTTTCCTCTCTCCTCTCTCATCCCTCCTTTCCTCTCTCCTGTCTCCTCTCTCATCCCTCTCTCCTCCATCTCTCCTCTCTCCTTTCCTCTCTCCTGTCTCCCTCCTTCCTCCTTTTTGATCCCTCCTCCCTCTCTCCTTTTTCCTCCCTCCTCCATCCCATCTCCTCCCTCCTATCTGCTCTCTCCTCCCTCCTCCCTCTTGCCTCCCTCCTCCATCCTATCTCCTCCCTCCTCCCTCCTTTCTCTCCTCTCTCCTAACTCCCTCTCCCCTCCTCTCTCCTCCATCTCTCCTCTCTCTCCTCTCTCATCCCTTTCTCCTCTCTCCTTTCCTCTCTCCTGTCTCCTCTCTCATCCCTCTCTCCTCCATCTCTCCTCTCTCTGCTCTCTCTCATCCTTCTCTCCTCTCTCCTTTCTCCTCTCTCATCCCTCTCTCCTCTCTCCTTTCCTCTCTCCTGTCTCTTCTCTCATCCCTCTCTCCTCCATCTCTCCTCTCTCTGCTCTCTCTCCTCTCTCATCCCTCTCTCCTTTCTCCTCTCTCATCCCTCTCTCCTCTCTCCTGTCTCCTCTCTCATCCCTCTCTCCTCCATCTCTCCTCTCTCTGCTCTCTCTCCTCTCTCATCCCTCTCTCCTCTCTCCTTTCTCCTCTCTCATCCCTCTCTCCTCTCTCCTTTCCTCTCTCCTGTCTCCTCTCTCATCCCTCTCTCCTCCATCTCTCCTCTCTCTGCTCTCTCTCCTCTCTCATCCCTCTCTCCTCTCTCCTTTCCTCTCCTCTCCTCCCTCCCTACACCCTACTCCCTCCTAACCCTTCTCCCCTCCCCCTCCCTCCTCCCTCTCAGAGTGTAACTGCCACCCTGTGACCTCGGCGACCCCCCAGTGTGACCGCTCTACGGGGGCGTGCGAGTGCCGCGAGGGCGCGGCGGGCGTGCGCTGCGAGGAATGCGCCCGCGGCTTCTCGGGCGAGTTCCCGGCGTGCGAGCGCTGCCACGCCTGCTTCCAGCTGTGGGACGACGCCGTGTGCCAGATCCGCCGCGACCTGGAGCACGTCCAGGACGCGGCGCAGAGGCTCCTGCGGCACGGCGGCGCGACGGCGCCGGTCGGGCTCACGCGCATCCGGGAGCTGGAGGCGCGGCTGCAGGAGGCGCGCCGCCTGGTCGGCGCCGGGGACGGCGACCGGGTCCACCAGCTGATCGGGCAGGGCGTCGATGACCTCAGGTGATGAGGTCACGGGGGGGGCGGATGGAGAGAGGAGGGGAAAGGGGAGGAGAGAAGAGTTAGGAGGGAGTAGGGCAGACATGGGCAAACTACGGCCCGCGGGCCACATCCGGCCCATTAGGCTTTTTAATCCGGCCCGCCGAACTTGTCCAAATCGCGACTTTGTTTACTTCCGGTGTGCGTTGGCGCGGAAAGAACTCGTCACATGAAACCCTTCACCGTGATTTGTCAATCCGTTTGTCTGTCAACATTTTGCGAACAAAAACAACCAATGAACACTCAGTAAATCATAAGGGACCCGCCCACCACACAGGTGAGGCTCATTTAGAAACAGCTGCAGTGATTTTGGCGAGCAGCGCGGAGCCTGGAGGGGCTGCAGAGCCACGAGGAGGAACACGCAGCCACAAGAGGTCCACTTGGACCGGGTAAGAGTCTTTACTACACGTTACGTGTCACGGTGTCCGTCCCGGTGTCCGTAATGTGTGCGCGGTGCTGACTAGTAGGCTATTGTATTTTACAGAGAGGATTCACCAGCGCCTGCAGCTCAACCTGCAGCTCCACCTGCCCGGCCAGCAGAGAGGTCTCGTGACACGATGACATGATGTTATTATAGTGAAGCCATATTGTAAATAGTCTGTGCCAATAGTTGTGTTCTCTTTTCTATTTCTCAACATGTATATAATGTAGTTTTATTTATTTATGTACAATACATATTTATTTGAGAAAAAAATAATTTAATGGTAATTTTTTATTTGCACACCTCATGAAACTGTATCTGCAATATGAAGTCATTTCTCAGTCCCATCTTTATCATTTTGGTGAATGTGTGACGGACCACATAATTTTTACGCAAAATGATAATAACAAATTTAGTTTTCCACATTTATTTACATGTATCTAGCATTGTATTCAGATATTTAACTGCTTTTGTGAACCTATGACCTTTGGAAAACCAATTTCAAACACCAAAACAGTTCGTCCACATGAGTAAAGGTGTGTTTTCAGAAGAGATATGAAGAATTACAAAAAATCTAACTTCAATTTTCAGCTTTAGGGCCATATTTTCTCTTTCCACTTGTACCTGAGGACAATTGTGCCTCATTATATACAGAGCTGAGACAATCCGTCCATTATTTTGCGGGGTTTAAAACAATTAGAAATTATTGAGCTTTATTATTTCGTTGGGTAATAATATGTTTTGAATGTTGAAAGTTATTCCATTGATCTTTTTCCACTAAATGTCGATTTCTTTAACTTTGCACCTTCAATTGAAATGTATAAAAATCAGACGCAATCTCCAGGTTTAATAAATTACATTGCGTGTCCAAATGCTCATGGCCCGGCCCCTCTGTCAAATTTTAGAACCGATTGTGGCCCGCAAGTCAAAAAGTTTGCCCACCCCTGGAGTAGAGTGTAGGGAGAGAGGAGGGAAGAGAAAAGTTAGTAGGGAGTAGGGAGGGTGGAGAGAGGAGGAGGGGGGAGAGAGGAGGGAGGAGGGACGAGATAGGAGGGAGGAAAGAGGAGAGGAGAGAGGGAGGGTGTAGAGAGGAGGAGGGAGGGAGGAGGGACGAGATAGGAGGGAGGAGGGAGGAAAGAGGGAGGAGGAAAGAGGAAAGAGGGAGGGTGGTACCCGCCCGCCGGCCCAACCGGATGTTAAATTTTTTACGTCTGTGTGTCGCAGAGCTGAGATCGCCCTGACCGACGGGCGCCTGATGGGCGTCGCCCGAGAGCTCAACGCCACCACAGAAGAAGAACGGGCGCTGAGGCGCAGACTGAGCGCCCTGGAGAGAGAGCTGAGGGACGCCAACGCCACGGTGGCCTCCAAGCAGAGCCTGCTGGACGACTACCTCACCTCGGGGTTCACAGGTAGAAACACACCCGACTCATGGAACGCAAAACTACGGAACCCCGAGAGGCCAGAGTGGGAACTACATGAGGGAGACGTATAAAAAGAAGGAAAGATTATCCAACTTGTGAATGTGCCCAACGGTTTTCAAACCTGGAGTATTTTTATTTAATAGCACTAAAACGTAACTGTAAACAAATTAAATAATTAGTTTTTAAAGTAAGAAATCAATTTTTTAAGTCACAAATAAAAATAATCTGCGATGTAGAAAGAAGGAAAGACAGGGAAGCTTTAATAAAACATCCTACGGTAGTAAATAAACACAGCAACAGGGAACGTAATACAAAAATACGGAAGCTCCGGTAAACCAAAATTAGGGAGATTTTCTATGTGGAAATAAAAAGAAGCAAACATGGAGAAACTCTATTAAAAAGAGTCATAAACACACAAACAGAACCATGAAGGTGCATCTGGAACCGAATATGGTTCTGCAGAGTGATAACAGAGAAGAACCATTTCTGGTTCCTCAAAGAACCTTTCAAACCAGGGTTCTCAAAAGAACCATTTCCTTAAAGAGTTCTTTAAAGAACCCATAAAGGTGTCTCAAATGAAAAAATGGTTCTTCAGTGGGTGATGGTTCTTCGTAGAACCACAAAGCCTTTTAAAGAACCATTCAAGAACCATAATTGTTCTGTGTGCAGGGCATAAAACAATTGATATCAGAGTTATGAGTTTCTCCCTTGAACCAGAAGAAGGTCAAAGGTCAGACCTCCATTCAAAGCAGACTGATGACACTAAACATATTGAACTCTTCTTCCTCACAGACCAGTTTGAGAAGGTGAAGAAGTCCTACCAGGAGTCTCTGAGGGCGGAGGAGAGGTGCAACGCCTCGGTGTCGGGTCCCCTGAGCCCGGCGGAGCAGTCCAGAGACACGCGGGGCGTCACCGAGGGCCTGCTGGACGCCAGCAGACACAACTTCCTGCGGGCTCTGGCCGCCCAGAACCAGACGCTCAGCGCGCTGCAGCAGAACGCCCACCAGCTGGACCGGAAGCTGCTTCACCTCAGCCACATGGTAGGAGGAGCTGGGGGGAGGAGCTCTCCACAAGGGGTCAAAGAAAAGCTTCTGGGAAGACGTGTCACAGAGTCGCCCCCTGGTGGCCAGGGGAGAGAATGCAGCTTTTACTTTGCTGATTATTTTTAGGAAGGAAGTCTTCGAGGAAAAGAGAAACGTAATAGTTATGGACGAGGAGGAGGGTTAAGGAAAATATATCTGTTGTTGATTCATATATATATATATATATATATAGAGAGAGAGAGAGGTTTGGAATGGAAAAAATAAGAATATATATATTTTTACTCTTTATGTCTATATTTTCTGAAAATGACCATCATTAGCTCTTTATCATTCTAAATTTATTCTTATTCCATTATTTCCGTTGCAAACTGGGATATTTATATATATATATATATATTAAATGTATTTTCATATATATATATAAATATGAAATGTGTTCTCATGTATATATATATACATATTAAATGTATTTTCATATATATATATATATATTACATGTATATATATATTCAGTATATATATACATATTAAATGTATTTTCATATAAATATATATATATATACAGAATAATCCCAGTTTGCAATGGAAAGCATAAGAATACATATATATTCTTTATTTCTATATTTTCTGACTAAACCTCCCATCAGTAGCTCTTTATTGTTGTTAATGACCCAAACTGTTTCACCTGAACACGATGCATCACGGTTCCCTCCAGGTGTGCGGCGGTCACAGCAACACCAGCGTCAACGACAGTTGCCCGGACAGCCGGTGCGGCGGCATCGGTTGCCTTGACGACCAGGGCAACGCCGTGTGCGGAGGAGAGGGATGCAACGGGACGGCGAGCGCCGTCGCCGGAACGCTGCAGCTCGCCAGGAACGCCACGGACGGCCTGAACGCCGCCAACGAGGAGCTGCAGGGCGTGGCCAGAAAGGTGAAAGGTCACTTTAAATTAGTAGAGGTTATTATGAAGGTCACTTTAAATGATTAAAGTTATTATGAAGGTCACTTTAAATGATCTAAGTTATTCTGAAGGTCACTTTAAGTAAGTAGAGGTTATTATGAAGGTCACTTTAAATGATTAAAGTTATTATGACGGTCACTTTAAATGATCTAAGTTATTCTGAAGGTCACTTTAAGTAAGTAGAGGTTATTATGAAGGTCACTTTAAATGATTAAAGTTATTATGAAGGTCACTTTAAATGATCTAAGTTATTCTGAAGGTCACTAAGTAAGTAGAGGTTATTATGAAGGTCACTTTAAATGATTAAAGTTATTATGACGGTCACTTTAAATGATCTAAGTTATTCTGAAGGTCACTTTAAATAAGTAAAGGTTATTATGAAGGTCACTTTAAATGAGTAGAGGTCATTCTGACAGTCACTTTAAGTGATTAAAGTTGTTATGAAGGTCACTTTAAATGATTAAAGTTATTATGAAGGTCACTTTAAATGATTAAAGTTATTCTGAAGGTCACTTTAAACGATCTAAGTTATTCTGAAGGTCACTTTAAATAAGTAGAGGTTATTATGAAGGTCACTTTAAATGAGTAGAGGTCATTCTGAAGGTCACTTTAACCAGAGACGTATCACGCTGAAGCCTCTCTGCTGACGTCTGTGCTCCTCTCCCCGGTCCAGCTCAAGGACATCGCCGCTCTGACTCTGGACGTGAAGAACCAGGCCATGACCACGCTGGAGAAGGCGCAGAAGAAGAAGGAGCACTTTGAAAACAACAACAAGAAGCTGAAGGACTTCATCAAGAAGATCAGAGACTTCCTCACAGGTATGAAGACGCCACGACTACTCTTTACCTCCAGGGGTCGTTCCCCCTCTTCTTCTGGTGAGTGACGTTCTCCTCTTCCTCCCTTCCTCCGCCCAGAGGAGGGAGCCGACCCGGAGAGCATCGAGAAGGTGGCCCTGCGGGTTCTGGCCATCAGCCTGCCGGTCAACAGGACCACGCTGGACTCCATGGTGCTGCAGATCAAGCAGAGCCTCGCCAACCTCACCGACATCCAGGGCGTGGTCAACCGGACCGCGGAGCACATCGGCCGAGCCGAGGAGCTGCTGGCCGCGGCGCGGGAAGCCAAGTGAGTCCAGAGTTAGAGCAGGGGTCAGTCCCAAAAATATATTTGAGTTTGAGTTTAGTTTATTTCGATCAGCAAAATATACAACAATCAGAATTCAACAAAAGAAGAAAGTGGCTGACCGAAAGGGTCGAGGCTGAAGCTAACGAGCTTATAAGTGCCCTAACCTAGGATTTCTCACAAAAAAAACTTATTTCAAAGAACCATATATATAATATATATATCTATGTATATATATAAATATATATATATATGTATACATATGTATATATATATATATATATACACACAAACACATATATATACACATACATAAACACATATATATATACATACACATGCATATATACATAAAACAAAAACAAAACAAACAAACCAGAAATTGTAGAACTTGTCCCCATTAACCGTTTCTTCTTATGTTCATCGATGCTGTGACCTCTATACTTCTCCAGTCATGTCTTTAAATTTGTTCTAGAATATCACCAGATTTGTACTTTCTTTGATGTCATCAGTTATAATAAATGTATTTTAATTAGTTGTTTAGGAAATAATGTGCCAAGGAATGAAATACTCTTCCGTGCCAGTAGGTGGCGGTAGGCAGCGCAGTAATGACTATTTAAGACGGTAGAATTAAAAAAGTATGCGCTGAAGTGGAGCTGTGGTGGAGAACTGAGAATATTTAAAAAGATAAAAGCAGACTCTGAACATGTTGTGTAATTGTTTTGGTATTTATTGTAAAAATGTTACGCAGCTCAAAAAAGGTTGAAAAACACAGAATTAAAAAACTTTAAACTTTACTCCTTTTGCTGAAAATCTTGTTATTAAGGACACATTCATACAAAGGTAAAGTAAGAAAGTTTATTGTCATTGTAAAAAAAATATACAATGCAATTAATTTGGCGACTCATCAGCAAAAACATAAAAAAATGAAGACAGGTCAAATAAATAAGAATAAGAAACACAAAGCATCCTGACTCGAGTGTGTTCTGTTTCTCTATTGTTGGAGTATCTATGACGTTTGTGTCTGCGTAGAAAACGTGACACAGGTACATTTTGAATAAAGTTAATGTCAACAACAACAACCTAAACCTCTGACTCCTCAGGGGCCGAGCGGAGGGCGTGAACGACGCGGCCAACGCCACCAAGCGGGCGCTGGACGTGTCCGAGGACGCCATCGGGAAGGCCCGAGCGGCGCTGGAGGAGGCCCGCGACAACCTGAACAGCACCAGGAACGCCACGGCGGAGGTACGGCGCGCCGCCGCCGCCCACAGGAGCTTTACCTGAACCCCGTCTTCCTCCCCTCCTCCAGGTGGACTCCAGGCTGACGCGGCTGGAGGACAAGCAGGCGGACGTCGCCATGCGCCTGGACAACCTCTCCGCGGAGGTGGAGGCCCTGAAGAACAAGACGGAGCAGAACAGGCGGATGGCGGAGGACGCCGAGGCCCTGGCCGGCAACGCCACGCGGCTGGCGTCCTCGCTGGAGCAGGTGAGGCCGCCGGGCTTTGGGAGGGACGGGACGCGTGTCGACGGCGCCAGACATTTAGGAACGTCGTCTGTCGTGTTGGCAGAGCCTCAACGAGACGGAGGAGCGGTACCGGGAGCTGCAGGTGAAGGTGGACTCTCTGGGCGGAGCCTCCGGAGACCTGAACCACGTCAACCAGAGAGCCAAGGACATCAAGAAGGAGGCGGAGGACCTCTTCGGCAAAGCCACCAAAGGGATCGACCAACTGAAGAGTGAGTACAGGTCGGGGGCGCAGTACCTCCGCTTAGCCTGCAGGGGAACCCCGACTTATGGAACAGGTCCGTCAGAACATCGTGAGATCTGTTATGAAGAGCTTCACAGAGGACACGATGTGTCGGGGGAAGAGGAAGAGTTCTTCAAAGAACCTATAACGGTGTCTCATAGAACCTTAAAAAAAGGTTCTTTAAGGCACCATTTATGGTACCTCACAGAACCTTTCAAACCAGGGTTCTTTAGAGAACCATTTCCTTAGAGAGTTCTTCAAAGAACCTATAATGGTGCCTTAAAGTACCTTTAAAAATGGTTCTTTAAGGCACCATTTATGTTTCCTCAAAGAACCTTAAAAAAATGGTTCCTTAAGGCACCATTTCTGGTTCCTCACAGAACATTTCAAACCAGGGTTCTATAAAGAACCATTTCCTTAAAGAGTTCTTCAACGGACATTCAAAGGTGCCTTAAACGAAAAAATGGAACCACAAAACCTCTTAAAGAACCATGTAAGAACCTTTATTGTTCCGTGTGTAGAAGAATCTTAAACATGGAAAGACTTTGACGACATCGTAGCCGTAATAAACACGCCAGAAAACGTCTCCGGTAACATTCGGTTGACCAGCGTCGTGTTCAATCCACTTCCTGTGACCGATGTTTAACAAGGAAGCGTAAGGTTCTCCCGGTTCTCCGCGGTTCCTTCCTCCGGACGCTTTGCCGACCGCTTGTTCTACTCCCTCCGTGTTTTTGCAGAATTGGAGAAGAAGTTCCGCAGCAACGAGCAGCGGATGCAGAAGCAGCGCCTGGAGCTGGACGAGCTGAAGGAGAACGCCACCGTGGTGCGCGACGAGATCCGGGACCAGGTGCAGAAGTACAGCAACTGTGTGTGAGCGCGGGAACCGCCCACCTGGTGTCACCTTCGGCTGCTGAGAACCGGGGAAGAACAGCCACATCGCCCATGACAATAAACGAGGGACAGAAAAACGACATCATGGCACATGAGAATAAAAAATGGCGCTCTGGTGCTCCCATTTTTATAGTTTTACACATTACCCGTCAAGTGTTGTCACAGACTTCCTCTCTGTGGACTGTACCACTCTCTGACTCCCCTATATGCCGCCCTGCGTCCTTAAGCTCTGACAACACGTCTATTATTATTAAACAGAAGAACTATTAAATATATCAGAATATGTTATCAGAATCTCTTTTGACTAAACGTGTTTTAGTGATCGTGTTTTCTCTGTAATTTGACCACATTTAATAATATGCATTTACAATGCCACATTCCTATCGAGAGACATTTTGGGGAAACGTTAAATTTGTGTCATGAAATGCGTGTTTTATTAATATTATTTTTTATTATAAAAAGAAAACAACTCTTTTGACTGAATAAATATGAACGCATACACGAGTATTCTTATAAGCTAAATGAATTACGAGGTGAAACGATGGAGACGAATAAATGTGATACCACTCATGTAAATTAACACTTTACGTGTCTTTTTTGTGTGCGCAATATTACAAGTTCACATTGTAAAGAGGGTGTTGTTCAGCTCACGGCCGCTAGGGGGCGCCATAGCCCCGCTCCTCACCTGTCGACTCCTTTTGACACCACAGGTGTGATCAATGCTGCTAATGACGACCTGCGGTGCGTTTAGGTAAGCCAGTTGCAAGTTCGCGCACTACGGCAACCCGCGAGGACACCAATCAGAGCCGCTCATTAATGTTATCAGCCGCAGCTGTGAGTTGACAGCCAATTAAAAGCCAGGAAACGAGTTTAAATCAATCCGATGAAGTGAACACACCTGTGTGGGCGTGTGCAGAGTGTGTGTCCCTTCCCGGTCTCCGTATGAAGGAGCTCTGCAGGTCTCCGTTGGGTTCTGGCACCGGGTCCTGGTTCTCCAACAAAAGAGAGGCTGTCCTCGAGCCGCACGGGGAATGTGTAGTATGACAAGAGGTGTGCACAATGCACCTGCGCACATCAGGCAGGTGACTGGAGGGATTTAATGCACCTTTACAAATAAATATGTGCATGTTGTTGTTTACTTCCCCCCCAAACAACAAGTCTCGTGGTCTTCTGTTCCTCTAACACCGTCCCAGCCGACCTGTTGGATTAGGCTGATGTTGTGAGATCTGTGCGCGGCCACGTGCTGCTCGTTCCAATCAAAGGGAATCTAATCCGTCCAGCAGGGAGCGCGCATTCCTTTCTGCTGCCGCACACACACACGGGGGGCTGGTCGGAAAACACGGGGAGGAGTCGGCCAAAAAACACTGATGAGCTCACCTGATGTAGTCCTATAAAGATTGCACATCTTTTGTTTTTATTTCAATTTCCATTATTATAAGATTGTATGTCTTGTTTTCTGACAACAACATAATGTTTAATATCTTTATTTCCTCCCAACAGGAGGTCTTTAATTGGGGTAAATCTATAGAGAGGTTGATAAAAATAATAAACATTGTATTTATAAGGCGCCTTTCAAGGCACTCAAGGTCGCCGTACAACACATTAAAACAGTTACAGTTAAGACAACCAGAGAGCAGCGGCAGCACTTGTCCTGTTAATAATAGAGGCTCGTTATCAAAAACAACAACAACAACTGTATGGAAAGGTAAACACAACATGTTGTGCCACAAGTACAAACCCTCCCAAAAAACCTTGGTAAACATTAGAGATGCACACACAGTAAAATAATGGTTCTTAAATTGTTCTTTAAAAGGCTTTGTGGTTCTAGAACCATACTGAAGACCCATTCTTTCATTTGAGGAACCTTTATAGGTTCTTTGAACAACTGTTGAAAGGTTCTTTGTGGAACCAGAAATGTTGCCTTAAAGAACCATTTTTGAAGGTTCTTTGAGACACCTTTATGTGTTATTTGAAGAACTTTTTAAGGAAATGGTTCTTTAAAGAACCCTGGTTTGAAAGGTTCTATGTGAAACCAGAAGGTTCCCTTATTTGTCTGTGTGCATTAGCTGTGTGTGTGGCGCACCACTTCATCCTTTCACCCGCCCACTCGGGGACTCGAACCCGCGACAATCCGTGGCGGCTCCCCTCAAGCACTGTTTTGCTCCGCTCCGGAAAATCCACCACGGGGTTTCCAGCCGAGAGCCGCAGGAGCTGAGGACTCCTCAACACTGCCTCAGCCTCGCATCCGTCCGGCGACTCCTGCAGCAAGTGGACCGACCGGAGAGCCTCCTCACGAGCTAACGGCTGAACACAACGGTGAGTGGTGACTAGCTCGGTACTCTCGATGTTTAACGACCCGCCGGGGGGAGTGACGCGGAGAAAAGATGGAGACGTGTTCGCTTGAAGGAGAGGAGGTGTTTGTAGTTGTTGTAATTAACCTGTAACAGCACAGAAGGTCTCGCTATAAACTTTTTGTGTCGATAAACCGGTCGCGTGAATTCAGAAAAAACCCCGAAAAACCAACAACAAACTTCACCTAAAGTCAGTTATTTTCTCCGTGGGCTCAATATATATATAATATTATTATTTATTGTATTATTATGTATTTTATATCTCTCTTTCGGCGCCCGTTGAATGTCTCTTCATCACCAACGGTTGCCGTTCAATTGCTCCGCAGGTTTCCCGCGGCCCCGCTGCTTGAGATGCACGCGCCACTGCTCGCGCTGCTCTGCGGTAAGTAGACTGCGCTCGTGCGCCCTCAGAGCTCCTCCGTCAGGCCGGGACCCCTCAGAAGTGACGCGCTGAGCTGGGCTCCGGGTCACGGGGCTCCTCTTTGATCGCTCCGTGGATCATGTGGAGCTTTTTCCTTTTTTGAAGATCTAGTTTAACTTCTCACGTGATCATCAGTGACTTATTCCACGTGTTCAGGATCATGACACTCGCTCCAGAGGGCGAGAATGCTCTGCGAAAGGGGGTATTATCTCATCCCCCACGGGCAGCGATATGTGAAGATAATAAGGGGTTTTAACACTTCTGTGGTAATAACATTTGTACGTATTCACCTCAATCACCTTTGAGAGTTATATTATAAACCACCGTCTGTTTATTTTAAACTGCCCTTGTGTTTAACTTTTCCCACGTGAAGGAGGAAAATAACAGTAAGAACACCACATTAATTTTACTACGCTTATCAAATTGTGTTTTTTATTATACTCGGGGTTCTCCAGTAATGTTTGCCTGGTTGCCACTGCCAACCGTTATGAGAGGTTTGCTCGGTCCTTTCCTAAACATTAAAAAATATATATATAAAAAAAATGGACGGCAAGCGTTGCATGCCAAAATACATAAAGAGGAATATTTGTGGCATTTTTAAGTTTCAAGTTTTTATTCTCCAATTGTGCCTAGAGCAACAGTCCAGACCAGTTGGAAATCTAGTGCAGGGTCAACAATTTAGAAATAACAGTATAATAAGAAATAAAAAATGAAAAATATAAAAGAATACACTCTATAGAAGGTGGTGGTAATATTTACAAGAGCAAGAAAGGTGCTAATATGCACAGTTTCGGATACAGATAGTAATAATATGTCGCATATTGCACACAATACATTTGTGATATTTCGTGATTTGTTTTTTTACGGATAGAAGCCGAACCATACAACGCTGCACAGGCATCTGTGTGGGGGCCTAAAAATGCAACCGTGCTCCCAGTTTCCCAGGAGCAGGCCTCATTGTCTCTTGTACAAAAACACAATATTGTGGTTAGAGACAGAAGCCTGAACATGGTGGAAGTGTCGGCTCCCGCCTGGAGATAAGATAGTCGATGTTTCTTTTTTAGAGGCCCCGTGGTGCCCTCCGGGTCTCTGGGGGTCTCTAGGTGTCTCTGTGGGTCTGTGGGGGTCTGCCCCGTCTCGGGGTCTCGCTCTGTGGGTGGTGTGCCGCTCGGTTTATGGCCCCCCTAAAACAGCCCAGCTGAGTCCGCAAATAGAAGACACCCGCTCCACACCTACCTCCTCCGGCGCGGCGAGACCTTTCTGGATGCGTGCTGCTCGTACAGTGTGTGTGTGTGTGTGTGTCATGGAAAACCTGGAAAAGTCATGGAATCTTAAAATAGTTATTTCCAGGCCTGAAGAAAGTCTGTGAAATTTTTTTAATCAGATGTTGCCCTTGATTGCGTGAGGTCGACCTCCATGAACTATTCAAAGTCTGAACAGTGTTCTCTGTTTGAAGTGAGCAGGTCTGAGCAGAGCAGGAAACATCTCTGGCATTGGACCTGGTTTCATCTCTAAGATGAGTATTTACACTACACCAGAGATGTGAGGGAGGGAGGGAGAGAGAGAGAGAGAGAGGTACACTGTAAACCCGAATAAGTTACCAGAACTCAAAAAATTTGAGTCAATAAATTGCCTCAAATTTTTTGAGTTAATAAACTTTTTAAGTTGATTTTGCAGAACTTAAAAAGTTTGATGACTTGCTACTTGTACCTTTTGATTATAGCTAAATTAAAGTGTTCATTTAGCTCAACTCAATTATTTTCAGTTATTAGTACTTAAAATGTTCTAGTTTTCAAACCACTGGAATAAGTTCACAGAACTTAAAAAAATAAAGTACACAACCACACCATTTCATGTTAACCAAACTCAATGTTTATTAGTTTGCATTGTCATTGTTTTAAGTACACATTGGTCAAAAATATTGAATTAGTTTACTTAAAAAGATGCGACTCAAAACGTAAAATGTTTGAGGCAATCGATTGCCTCAATTACATTGAGTTCAACAAACTCAATGCATTTAAAAGTCATGAACATCCGCAGTATTTTCTTGCATGCTCCCTTTTAGCACACTGCAATATTAAAATTGAATAGAAAAAATAAACATTTATAAATAATAATAAATAGAACAAAAATAATTTGAAAATATACTTTAATAAATTGTAGAGCTTAAACAAATAGTAATCGGTGGAATAAAATAACAAAATGGAATTATTATACAGCTATAAAAGAAAAAACACTGGGCTTCCTGAGTAAGGCAACAGGGCAGCAATTCAGATTAAATACAAAAAAGCAATAGACTGTGTAAGAATACTTTCACTTCAAAGTTTGAACTTTTTGAACCTTTATAATGCTTTACCCTGCAGCCTTAATTAAGATGACATTATACATCATCAAGTCATTCTTGAGGGTCTGCAACTTGGGTGACAGTTTACCACTTTGTAGAACAGTAAAGTAAAATCTTTTGAGTGAATTCAAAAGTGTTGGTCAGTGCTTTGGGGTAGCTGAGGTGTAGTGCATAGATTAGTCCAAAGATTACCAGGAAGGCATCGCCAAATCTGACCGTGGCATCACATCAATGACGACAGAGATGCTCACAGGGTGGCAGTGAACTGGACTTGCGTCGGGTCAGTGATGACGGTCAGGAGGCCCAACACCATCGAGCTCTGGCTCATCAGACTCGTCCTGAATGAATGAAAAAGAGATACCAATCACAAACTAACACATGGAATAGAACAGATGACATATGTTTCTTTCTTTAACCAAGTCCCATTGAAAACCAAGACCTCCTTTACAAGGGAGACCTGTCTCATTGCAAGAGGGGAACAACATAAGATCCATGTTCTGCACACAAATCAGCCAAATTACCAGAGAATCCAAGTGGTGAGAGACTGAAACCAAGCTAAAGGACATTTACAGGAACATGTTTTACTGAATATCTTATCACTTGCCGTTCCTGTGGAGTGAAGGAAAATAAAACAGACCATACACAAAAACTGTATGGGTAGACTAAACAAAGGTAGGCCCGAAGTCTTTTAGTGTAGATATTAGTATTTTGAAGAACTGTTTACATAACACAGTATAATCTGTTGGTGACTTAAGGAGACTCACTTTGCAGGTTCTGAAGAATCCAGAAACATCGTCTTACAGATACGCAGGAAGGGCATGGAGAACAGCACTTGGTGTGGATGTCATTGATTTCCTATTCAGATAAAAACAGAATTGTACATAATGAAGAGTTTACTGAACAAAGCTGATTTTAAAACAGTCCAATCAGAACCACAAATAACCTGTTTACATATTTTTTGCAATCAGACAAATGGAAAACACAAAGTGGATTAATGCAAAATTCAAAGTTCTTTTGAGTCATTGAACCTGTACGAAGTTCCACCGGTTCAGCCTATGAAGTGTGTAATAATATTTTTACCTGTTCATCGTGGATTTGAAAAAGAGCATCGGCTGTCTTCAGTTTTTGATGCCTTCTGTCTGAATCAGGTCATCAGTCGAGGAAGATGGCGGTCAGCTTAGCATGGAATGTGTTGAGCGGGTTCTGATTCGTAATCTGCTGGAACTCTGCATACAACTACATTGAAATAACAGCAGGAGAATACAGCAAGAAATAGATATTAAAAAAACTTTCAATTTGAAGAATCTAGCACACAAAGCAGATAATAGCAGCCAAATTAATAAGAAAATCCCCATAATGCACCTCGGTAACGGCCACGAACACGTGATGACTACTTCCTGAATCAAGTTGATTTCAATGTGAATTTCCAGGATAACGTTTTTGTCATGATCCATGCAGCTGCTCAACACTTAAGTAAAATATATAGGACACCAACTGCAAATAAAAATACAACAAATTCATAAAATAAATATATTTTGTCTTCCACTAATGAATGTCTGATGAATTTCCGACCATTTCCCCCTCAAATTGTTACTATTTTATCAGGCTATGATTGCAATTTATTTGTTATGGTCGATTTTAATTATTTGGTGAAGCACTTATTGTATTTTACTGTATTTTTAAATCATCCCTATTCAAAACAATAGAAATAACAGGACCTATTCATTCTTAGCATGGAATTACTTAATTATATTAAGTTGGACTAAAGTTATGTTTTTAAGCTATGCTTACTTATACACAAAATAGTTCCATTTAATAAAAATATATTAGTTACAATTACTCAAAAAGAAGAACATTTTACAACAACTTGACATATTTAAGTTAGTAGAACTTTTTCGAAAACTTTGAGTAAACACTACTTAATCTATTTAGTTAATTGGGACGTTCGGGTTTACAGTGTAATAAGTGAAAGGAGCGCGAGAGAGAGAGAGAGAGAGAGGGTATTAGAGGAGAAATCAGAGGAGGAAATGGGGGATGAGGATGTGTTTCAGGGCAGAAAGGTGAACGTGTGTGTGTGTGTGTGTGTGTGTGTCCATAAACCTCACACACTGTCATAGGGACGAGGAGCTGTCCATTCAGACCTTAGACGCCTCTAAAGGACAAGCTCCAAGGTCAAGGGGTCATGTCCAAAACCCCCAGGGCGGAGACGGGGTTAATTGGTGTGTGTATGAACGTGTGTGTGTGTATGCACATGTGTGTGTGTGTATGAACATGTGTGTGTGTGTGTATGCACATGTGTGTGTGTATGAACATGTGTGTGTGTGTGTGTATGAACATGTGTGTGTGTGTGTATGAACATGTGTGTGTGTGTGTCCATAAACCTCACACACTGTCATAGGGACGAGGAGCTGTCCATTCAGACCTTAGACGCCTCTAAAGGACAAGCTCCAAGGTCAAGAGGTCATGTCCAAAACCCCCAGGGCGGAGACGGGGTTAATTGGTGTGTGTATGAACGTGTGTGTGTGTATGCACATGTGTGTGTGTGTGTGTGTATAAACATGTGTGTGTGTGTATGAACATGTGTGTGTGTGTATGAACATGTGTGTGTGTGTGTATGCACATGTGTGTGTG
This sequence comes from Pseudoliparis swirei, assembly GCF_029220125.1. Lineage (NCBI taxonomy): Eukaryota > Metazoa > Chordata > Actinopteri > Perciformes > Liparidae > Pseudoliparis > Pseudoliparis swirei. The sequence continues at coordinate 1,692,214 of NC_079396.1, forward strand.
TATGAACATGTTTCAAGATTCAAGATTCAAGATGTTTTATTTGTCACATACACACACAGGGTGTGCAGTGAAATGAAAGTGGCAATGCTCAGCAGGAATGTGCAAGGGCAACAAGTACACACTATTTACAAATAAAAAACAACACAATATTTACAGTAAGTGTGTGTGTGTGTGTGTGTGTGTGTGTGCCTAAGAGGGGCAGTTGTGTGGGTCTATGTGGGGGTCCTGGTGAGGTCGGAGTTCACAGTCCTGATGGCCTGAGGAAAGAAACTCCGTCTCAGTCTCTCTGTTCTTGCAGCGTGACTACGGAGGCGCCTGCCTGACCGCAGCAGCTGAAACAGTCTGTTGTTGGGGTGGTGAGGATCCTTCATGATCCTGCCGGCTCTGGTTCTGCACCTCCTGGTGTACAAGTCCTGCAGGGTGGGAGTGTAGTTCCAATAGTGCGCTCAGCCGAACGCACTACTCTCTGCAGAGCCTTCCTGTCCTGAGCGGAGCAGTTGCCAAACCAGGCTGTGATGCTTCCTGTCAGGACGCACTCTACAGCTCCAGAGTAGAAGGACTGAAGGATCCTCTGGGAAACTTTAAATTTCCTCAGCTGCCTGAGGTGGTAGAGGCGCTGCCTTGCCTTTCTCACCAGAGTGTCTGTGTTTGTTGACCATGTCAGATCCTCGGTGATGTGGACTCCCAGGTATTTATACCCGCTCACCCTCTCCACAGTAGTCCCGTTAATCCCCAGTGGTGAGTACGTCCTCTGTTGTTGTACCCTCCTAAAGTCCACAATCAGCTCCTTAGTTTTGGTGACATTCATGATGAGGCTGTTGTCACCAGAGTGACAGATCAGCAACTTCCTCCAGGTAGGCCTTCTCGTCGTTGTCGGAGATCAGGCCCACCACCACTGTGTCATCCGCAAACTTGTTGATGGTGTTGGAGCTGAACCTGGCCACACAGTCATGTGTGTACAGGGAGTACAGTAGGGGGCTGAGGACGCAACCCTGGGGGGATCCTGTGTTCAGGGTGAGGGATTTGAGGTGTCTGCCCACCCTGACCACCTGTGGCCTGGCGGTCAGGAAGTCCAGGATCCAAGCACACAGGGGGGTGTTCAGTCCCAGCTCAGTCAGCTTGCCGGCCAGTCTGGAGGGGACTATGGTGTTGAAAGCTGAACTATAATCAATGAACAGCAGTCTCACATAGCCCCCTCTGGCTGTCCAGATGAGAGAGTGTGGTGTGCAGTACCTGGGAGACAGCATCATCCGTGGATCTGTTTGGGCGATAAGCAAACTGCAGCGGTCCATGGAGGAAGGGAGGAAGGCGCAGATGTAGTCCTTTATCAGCCTCTCAGCATTTCATGACCACCGAGGTGAGGGCCACGATCGGTAGTCATTCATACATGCTGGAGAAGCATTCTTGGGCACAGGGACAATAGTGGATCTCTTGAAGCAGGCGTGTGTGTGTGTTTATGAACACGTGTGTGTGTGTATAAACATGTGTGTATGAACATGTGTGTGTGTGTGTATGAACACAAGTGTGTGTGTGTGTGTGTATAAACATGTGTGTGTGTGTATGAACATGTGTGTGTGTGTGTATAAACATGTGTGTGTATGAACATGTGTGTGTGTGAGAGAGAGAGAGAGAAGGAACTCAGGCTGATCACAGGGGACAAAAGAGTGCCTCCTCTCTTTTTCTCTTCACTTTCTATTCTTCTCGGTGGGATTTTGGGGGTAGAAGGAGGACCTGTAGGAAGCTGTGTGTGTGTGTCTCTCTGTGTGTGTATCTGTGTGTGTGTATATCTGTGTGTGTGTGTGTGTGTGTGTGTGTGCTTCTGCAGAAGTTTGTTTGAGTAAATAAATCAGGAAAAGGTCGCAGTGCATTTTTCCTTTTATCTTTCGTGCAACAGGACCACGATCAGAGAGCTAATCATTGCTCTTCAGTGTCATCTAGCTTCACCACGCAATGTTATTAAACTGAGGGCGGGTGCAACTCACAAATATTTGGGAAGGAAGGAGGAAAGGAACGAAGGAGGGAAGTCAGGGAGGTTGGAAGCACTGAAGGGAAACTGAACATAAAAGAGGATGGTGGTAAATCCTCTAATTCACCTCGCTTAGAAGTCTTGTGTGGAGGAGCAGGCCGTCAGGTGTGTGTGTGTGTGTGTGTGTGTGTGTGTGTGTGATGGCTGGCATTAGGCGGCAGTGAGAGAGTGTGTTCCCGAAGCCTTTGTAAGCGTCAGCCTTCCGGAAATGTGCGGATGCCAGAACAATGGTGCGGTAAAGCCCACAAAACCACCAGCACTGGAGGGAGGGTGGCTAAAATATTGGAGGGGGGGGGAGTGGAGGGGGGGGGGGGGCAGAAAGAATCAGGACAAAGAGGAAGAGAAAGACTTTAGGCAGGGGAAGGGTGAGGGAGGGAGAGGGGAACAGGTTTGTTCCTATGAAAGGACGGTGAGTAAGGTTTCCCCGTCCCTTTGGCATGGAAAGAAGAGGTGGAGGAGGAGGAGGAGGAGGAGGACTTGAGGGGGAGGATGAAGGCCGTGGAGAGGAGGAATAGGAAATGGAGTCTCATTGAAAACACTGGGTGGCTGGTACAGTGGTGAACAGGAGACAACAGAGAGCATGCTGGGTAGTGTTGTGTGTGTGACTTTGGTATTAAGGGTTCTGACAGAGAACATAGAGTGAAGTTCTTCCCTCGAGGAATGTCTCTTCTTTTCTGGGGGTAACACTCGAGGATTTTCATCCCAGTCGTCAGGAATATTTTGGGGTAAATCTACATTTCTGCAAACCACAGATACCTCCGACGTAATCTGAGTATGCATGTGAGCCGATCGAGTGACGAGCAGCCGATGAAGTGATGAAGGTCCACGAGGGCAGGCAGACAAACACAGGACTCTCACCACGGAGACCGAGGGGCAGGTTCCATGTGGATCGATGGCAGGGCTCCTCATGGAACACCTGGAGAAGTCGTGGAATTTAAAAATGGTCATTTCCAGGCCTGGAAAAGTCATGGAAAAAACTTAAATCATAAAAGTTTTGGAAAAGTCCTGGAAATGTGTTATAATCACATGTTCATTTACGCCGAGTTTGAAATAATTCATATGTTTTTTAAAGAAAGACGCTCAAAATATAAGCCGGCGTACACTCTCAATATGCAACATGTTCTACATTTTTAATGTTTATACTGAGATTTCAGTTTGGTCATGGACATTTTTTTAAAGTCCTGGAAATCCACTGGTCAACATGTGTAAGAACCCTGCATGAAAATGAAGTAACATTCATACGTTCATTCACGCAGTTTGACTAAAAGAATACACATTTATATGAATATTATTCTTTTCATCAAACTTTTGTCTCTCCTTTAAGGTTTATTAATTACTCCTGTCTGCACCGAGACTTCATAAATGTTTGATCATGGAAATTTGGCTTAAAGTCCTGGAAAAGTCCTGGTCCACATGAGGATGAACCGTGTCGCTCTGGACTGCTTTGCTTACTCCTGCACGCCTTAAAAACAATGATGGCTGAATTCCATGAGCTTCTCTTTCTGTCTGCACCTTTAGAGGTGCAGACAGAAAACTCCTCTTTACTCTTTAGAAGCTAAAGAGGCCTGCATGTTGTGGGAGTTCCTCGGTGAACGACAGAAGAAGAAGCGTTCCCGTCTCGTGTTCTCCACCTCTTCAGAGCCCACATCTAATCACGGGTTGTGTTGAGCACGCTCACAAACCTCTCATTATCTAATAGCGGCGATTACAGTGTGATACTGCAGCACGTTAGGAGGGATGGAGGGATGGAGGGCAGGAAGAGAAAGGATGACAGAGAGAAAGGGAAGAAGGGAATAAAGTAGAGAAGTATGTGGTCGTTATTCTTCTTGAGATATTCAGATTGTGTTGTCGTGGCATGATCCTGCCGGCTCTGGTTCTGCACCTCCTGGTGTACAAGTCCTGCAGGGTGGGAGTGTAGTTCAATAGTGCGCTCAGGAGCAGTTGCCAAACCAGGCTGTGATGCTTCCTGTCAGGGCGCTCTCTACAGCTCAGAGTAGAAGGACTGAAGGATCCTCTGGGAAACTTTAAATTTCCTCAGCTGCCTGAGGTGGTAGAGGCGCTGCCTTGCCTTTCTCACCAGAGTGTCTGTGTTTGTTGACCATGTCAGATCCTCGGTGATGTGGACTCCAGGTATTTATACCCTCTCCACAGTAGTCCCGTTAATCCCCAGTGGTGAGTACGTCCTCTGTTGTTGTACCCTCCTAAAGTCCACAATCAGCTCCTTAGTTTTGGTGACATTCATGATGAGGCTGTTGTCCGCACCAGAGTGACAGATCAGCAACTACCTCCAGGTAGGCCTTCTCGTCGTTGTCGGAGATCAGTCCCACCACCACTGTGTCATCCCCAAACTTGTTGATGGTGTTGGAGCTGAACCTGGCCACACAGTCATGTGTACAGGGAGTACAGTAGGGGCTGAGGACGCAACCCTGGGGGATCCTGTGTTCAGGGTGAGGGATTTGGAGGTGTCTGCCCACCTGACCACCTGTGGCCTGGCGGTCAGGAAGTCCAGGATCCAAGCACACAGGGGTGTTCAGTCCAGCTCAGTCAGCTTGCCGGCCAGTCTGGAGGACTATGGTGTTGAAAGCTGAACTATAATCAATGAACAGCAGTCTCACATAGCCCCCCCTCTGGCTGTCCAGATGAGAGAGTGTGGTGTGCAGTACCTGGGAGACAGCATCATCCGTGGATCTGTTTGGGCGATAAGCAAACTGCAGCGGGTCCATGGAGGAAGGGAGGAAGGCGCAGATGTAGTCCTTTATCAGCCTCTCAAAGCATTTCATGACCACCGAGGTGAGGGCCACCGGTCGGTAGTCATTCATACATGCTGGAGAAGCATTCTTGGGCACAGGGACAATAGTGGATCTCTTGAAGCAGGCGTGTGTGTGTGTTTATGAACACGTGTGTGTGTGTGTATAAACATGTGTGTGTATGAACATGTGTGTGTGTGTGTGTATGAACACAAGTGTGTGTGTGTGTGTGTATAAACATGTGTGTGTGTGTATGAACATGTGTGTGTGTGTGTATAAACATGTGTGTGTATGACCATGTGTGTGTGTGAGAGAGAGAGAGAGAGAAGGAACTCAGGCTGATCACAGGGGACAAAAGAGTGCCTCCTCTCTTTTTCTCTTCACTTTCTATTCTTCTCGGTGGGATTTTGGGGGTAGAAGGAGGACCTGTAGGAAGCTGTGTGTGTGTCTCTCTGTGTGTGTATCTGTGTGTGTGTATATCTGTGTGTGTGTGTGTGTGTGTGTGTGTGTGTGCTTCTGCAGAAGTTTGTTTGAGTAAATAAATCAGGAAAAGGTCGCAGTGCATTTTTCCTTTTATCTTTCGTGCAACAGGACCACGATCAGAGAGCTAATCATTGCTCTTCAGTGTCATCTAGCTTCACCACGCAATGTTATTAAACTGAGGGCGGGTGCAACTCACAAATATTTGGGAAGGAAGGAGGAAAGGAACGAAGGAGGGAAGTCAGGGAGGTTGGAAGCACTGAAGGGAAACTGAACATAAAAGAGGATGGAGGTAAATCCTCTAATTCACCTCGCTTAGAAGTCTTGTGTGGAGGAGCAGGCCGTCAGGTGTGTGTGTGTGTGTGTGTGTGGGTGTGTGTGTGTGTGTGTGATGGCTGGCATTAGGCGGCAGTGAGAGAGTGTGTTCCCGAAGCCTTTGTAAGCGTCAGCCTTCCGGAAATGTGCGGATGCCAGAACAATGGTGCGGTAAAGCCCACAAAACCACCAGCACTGGAGGGAGGGTGGCTAAAATATTGGAGGGGGGGGGGGAGTGGAGGGGGGGGGGGGCAGAAAGAATCAGGACAAAGAGGAAGAGAAAGACTTTAGGCAGGGGGAAGGGGTGAGGGAGAGAGAGGGGGAACAGGTTTGTTCCTATGAAAGGACGGTGAGTAAGGTTTCCCCGTCCCTTTGGCATGGAAAGAAGAGGTGGAGGAGGAGGAGGAGGAGGACTTGAGGGGGAGGATGAAGGCCGTGGAGAGGAGGAATAGGAAATGGAGTCTCATTGAAAACACTGGGTGGCTGGTACAGTGGTGAACAGGAGACAACAGAGAGCATGCTGGGTAGTGTTGTGTGTGTGACTTTGGTATTAAGGGTTCTGACAGAGAACATAGAGTGAAGTTCTTCCCTCGAGGAATGTCTCTTCTTTTCTGGGGGTAACACTCGAGGATTTTCATCCCAGTCGTCAGGAATATTTTGGGGTAAATCTACATTTCTGCAAACCACAGATACCTCCGACGTAATCTGAGTATGCATGTGAGCCGATCGAGTGACGAGCAGCCGATGAAGTGATGAAGGTCCACGAGGGCAGGCAGACAAACACAGGACTCTCACCACGGAGTCCGTGGGGCAGGTTCCATGTGGATCGATGGCAGGGCTCCTCATGGAACACCTGGAGAAGTCGTGGAATTTAAAAATGGTCATTTCCAGGCCTGGAAAAGTCATGGAAAAAACTTAAATCATAAAAGTTTTGGAAAAGTCCTGGAAATGTGTTATAATCACATGTTCATTTACGCCGAGTTTGAAATAATTCATATGTTTTTTAAAGAAAGACGCTCAAAATATAAGCCGGCGTACACTCTCAATATGCAACATGTTCTACATTTTTAATGTTTATACTGAGATTTCAGTTTGGTCATGGACATTTTTTTAAAGTCCTGGAAATCCACTGGTCAACATGTGTAAGAACCCTGCATGAAAATGAAGTAACATTCATACGTTCATTCACGCAGTTTGACTAAAAGAATACACATTTATATGAATATTATTCTTTTCATCAAACTTTTGTCTCTCCTTTAAGGTTTATTAATTACTCCTGTCTGCACCGAGACTTCATAAATGTTTGATCATGGAAATTTGGCTTAAAGTCCTGGAAAAGTCCTGGTCCACATGAGGATGAACCGTGTCGCTCTGGACTGCTTTGCTTACTCCTGCACGCCTTAAAAACAATGATGGCTGAATTCCATGAGCTTCTCTTTCTGTCTGCACCTTTACTAAGTGTCCTAAAGAGGAGCGTGCACACGTCTGCATGTTGTGGGAGTTCCTCGGTGAACGACAGAAGAAGAGAAGCGTTCCCCGTCTCGTGTTCTCCACCTCTTCAGAGCCCACATCTAATCACGGGTTGTGTTGAGCACGCTCACAAACCTCTCATTATCTAATAGCGGCGATTACAGTGTGATACTGCAGCACGTTAGGAGGGATGGAGGGATGGAGGGCAGGAAGAGAAAGGATGACAGAGAGAAAGGGAAGAAGGGAATAAAGTAGAGAAGTATGTGGTCGTTATTCTTCTTGAGATATTCAGATTGTGTTGTCGTGGAAGACGGCCTGACCTCTAGTCACAGTGTGCAGGGGTGTCATCCTTTAGCCCTGTAATCACACACACACACACACACACACACACACAAACACAGACATACACATGAACACACACAGACCTATGCACATACATACACACACACACATACACACACACACACACACACACACACACAAACACAGACATACACATGAACACACACAGACCTACGCACATACATACACACACACATACACACACACTTACACACAGACACACACAGACCTATGGACACACACACACATACACTTACACACAGACACACACAGACCTATGGACACACATACACACACACACACAAACACAGACATACACATGAACACACACAGACCTATGCACATACACACACACACATACACACACACAAACACACACACACACTTACACACAGACACACACTCACACAGACACACACACACAAACAGACCTATGCACATACATACTCACACACAGACACTCACACACAGACACAAATAGACCTATGGACATACACACACACACAGACACTCACACACACACACAGACACTCACACACAGACACAAATAGACCTATGGACATACATACACACACACACACAGAGACCTATGCACACTCACATACACACACAGACACACACACACAGAACCACACACACACACACACAAACAGACCTATGCACACACATACACACACACACACACACACAGAGACCTATGCACACTCACATACACACAGAAACACACACCCACACACAAACAGACCTATGCACACACACACACACACACACACACACTCATAAAGGCCTACCACGACCGTGTACATGTAGGCCAGGTGTCTCTTGTTTCAGGTCCACTCGAGAGGTAAAGACACTGCGTGTGTCGTGTACCTGAAAAGAGTTGAGCGAATCGTTAGCAGTGTTTTTAGCTGTTAGCAGCACCTTAGGGTGCCAAATAAATGCTGTGAGCTCTGCGCCGAGCACCCTGCAGGGCTCACGCTTACATTGCTCAGCATTATTGAGCAGGTTAGCTTCCTCCCCCAGGCTCCTCACAGGGAGGCATCAGTTCAAATCTGAGGCTGAGAAATGACTTCACACACGCACACACACATACACACACACACACACACACACACTCTGAACTGCTGGCCTCATGTAATGACCCGGTGCTCGTTCTCTCCGGCCTTCCCTCTAATTGGAGCCAGACTTTCTTCACCAGAGGCTTTGATGAGCACCTCCAGGGAGCTGCAGCCGCCGAGCACCAGGGCCAAACACACACACACACACACACACACACACACACACCACCGCAGACACAGACAAGCTGGTGGACCGAGGGGCAGCACCCTGCTGGCCATCAGGCAGCATGACGGGCACTGCGGAGCCAGTGTGTTCATTATTTGCGTTCACACCAAAAGCATTTTGATTTACTCGCGTGACAAGTTGTGGTTTATTCTCGTCATTCGCTTCATTCACGCCTTAGAGGGGGCGGGGCTTATCTCTGTGGCTTTACTCCGTGGAAACAGTTATCATGTCCTTCATCCAGCATGAAGAACTCACCACTAGTTCTGCTCTATACTTGTTGAGGACATCCCACACACGTCTGAACATCCAACGCCCTCGTGTTGGGGTTCATAACTTTAACATCACGCCCTCAGGGCGTCCCCGGGGTGAGCGTTCAGGTCGGGGAGGAAAGCTTCACATCGATCTCTATTCGAATGACAGTAAATCACAAGTAACTGCAGACATGTGGGAACGACCCGGCCCTCTCTCTCGCTCTCTCTCTCTCTCTCTATCTCTCTATCTCTCCCTCCCTCCACCGTCCACCTGTTGCCGATGATGGTGCGTGTTTCCTCTCCAACACGGAGCGATTCAGACGTCTCCGGGCCGGAATGTGAGTGTTTCCTCCAGTGGGAGCAGCTGTCTCTGCCATGCCGTGTTAATCTAACAGGCTGTGCAGCCGCCAGCGTCTGGCCATGCTCACTGAGCCTCTGTCTGTGATGCAGGGACACAAACAGCTGGCGGAGACTTACAGACCCTGTCAGACCGAGATTATATATATATACATATATATATATATATATATGTATATATATACATACATACAGTGGGTACGGAAAATATTCAGAGCACTTGACATTTTTCACTCTTTGTTTCATTGCAGCCATTTGCTAAAATCTAAAAAGTTCATTTTATCTCTCATTAATGTTCACTCAGCTCCCCATCTTGACAGAAAAAAACAGAAATGTAGAATTTTTAGCAAAAAAAAAAAAAAAATGAAATATCCTAATTAATGAGAAATAAAACTAACTAACTGATTTTTTTAAATGGCTGCAATGAAACAAAGAGTGAACATTTAAAAGGGGTCTGAATACTTTCCGTACACTGTATATATATTTATATATACACTACCCGTCAAAAGTTTTGGAAAACCTCCATTTCTCCAGTTTTTATTGAAATGGACACAGTTTAATTTCTCAATATGCTCTGAAATTAAAGCATAGAACAAATAATCAATTGGAGATCAAATAAATAAATCATGGATTCGATTCGTTTAACAAAATGTAATCTTCATGTTTGACACCTTGTGAAGAGATTACATTCTTTTCTCCATCAACTATTGTTCATAAAGTTCTTCCAGCTACAAGTCCTTAAACCATCACATGTTCCCTGAAAAAGGCTTTTTGTATAATTCTGAAATGTACATTATTCTTCAGTTTTTGGTAACCTAAACTTTTTTGTATCCTCTGGCAGTTTGCCACTGACCTTTGTACCATTTCAGGTTTTTCACTTGAACTGCTTTCATTTCAATAACAACTGGAACAATTGGACATTTGACCAGTAGTATATATATATTATATATATATATATATATATAATATATATATATATGTGTATATATATATATTAGAGATGCACCGATCAGGTTTTTGGTGCCGATCACCGATCACTGAAATCAGTATCTGCCGATCCGATAATACCGATCACGGTGTTGATTGAAGCATTCTATTTATTGAGTAGCATTATTGCCGAGGACTATGAGGAAATACATATATAAAGCAACTCAAACATTAAAGAAATTACTGATTTCTTTAAACATTTAGGACTTTTACTTTGAAAAATGTCCTAATTGATACATTAAAATGGTTTGATTGCTATTGTAGGGGATTTCAGATATGTATGGAACACATCTGCATTATTCATTTCCTGGAACTCTTGGGGAAATCTATATACAGGACTTTTCTTCACATACAAAAGTCTGACTTATTTTTATAAACCCTTCCTTGGTACAGTAAAAATGTTTTAATGTTAGCATAATTTAAGCTAAATCTCAGAAACGATCTATAAAGATACAAAATCAGTTCATTGTTTACTTTTATATGCTAGTGTATGATTTGTCGACATCTTATTTTGATAAACGGATGTTGTTTCACGTGGTTCTTTCCGCTAACTTTAAACCCTCGCGCGCTCCCAATGGAATGTGTTTAGCGTCAGTATCAGTCTCTCGGGGCAGACATGTGAGAGTCGGCTGAGTCGACCCAGAGATTCAACTCGGGGGACGGGGACGCCGCTCGGTGGTGAGGATCCCCTCTGACCTCTGACCTCTGCGGCCCTCGCCGGGCGCATCGTCTCCGTTGCGTTGCGCCGTGATTGAAACGTCTGATAGTTCTCGCAGATGTTACTTCATCTGATCGGCCGTTTTGAGAACGCCGATCAAAACCGATAATGGGAATATCGGCCGATATGGATCGGCGCCGATCAGATCGGTGCATCCCTAATATATTATATATATATATATATATATCTCCATGCTTCCTGGGTTTTTAAATATAAATGCTTTTCAAATGTAACACAAAAGTTAATGGGAGCAAATGTACCGGTAGGTTGAACAATATAATCTTTTTGATGGTCACAGGCAGCCAAAGGAATGACGCCCCCGCTCCGCCACTGAACCACAGTTGTCCATTTTTCATGTATTCATTTTGAGCCACCAGGATTATAACCGCTATTTAATGTGATTCCTCTCCAGCTGTGGGGTTTGGAGCCTTTTTCACCAGCTCCTCCACCGTTAGCCCTCACATCCCTACATATCACATCCATCATGGGGAATGGAGGACGCGTGAGGGAAGGTGACCGGCGGGGCACAGAGGGGAGGCGGCGGGAGACAGTATAAGAGGAGAGAGAGAGAATAATAAAGAGGCGAGGAGGGAGGAGAGCAGCCGGGTGTTTGTCCGGGGGAGTCGCCCGTCTATCAGCTGAGTGCAGAGCAAAGAGAGCGGAGGCCAGAGGGGAGAATGTAAACTCATTAGCCAGAGGGAGTTGTTCCTCTGCTCTGGGCTTTAAGTAGCCGCCTGATGGTGGCTGTTAGACATCTCTAGGCCCCCCTCACGCAGCTCGGGTATGCAGCGCGTTGCCTGTCTTTAAATGAGGCTATTCTTGTCTGCCTGCTGTCATAGGTGAGCTGACACTGGATCTGCTGGCATAGTCATATTCACTTTAAATCCTCCTCCTGTCTTTTGCAAGTGTGTGTGTGTGTGTGTGTGGGGGGGGGGGGGGGGGTCCACAGTGTCCATGTGTGTTTTGTTGTCTGTTTGTCTGTTTCTCTTGGTTTCCTTCATTGTTTACGCTGGTGGATGTGACAGCAAACTGTTTCTCGCCCGCCGGTCCCAGTGGAATGTGTCATGTTGATGCCACATACTGTTGGGGGGGGGGGGGGATTCAGATCCTGGGCTTCTGGAGGCAGACGCATACTGTGCGATTCACATGCAGGGTTCGTACGGTCATGAAAAAACCTGGAAACATCATGGAACTTTAAAATGGTCGTTTCCAGGCCTGGAAAAGTCATAGAAAAAACTTAAATCATAAAAGTTTTCGAAAAGTCATGGGGATGTGTTTAGGGCTGCAACTAACGATTATTTTGATAATCGATTAATCGGTTGATTGTTTTATCGATTAATCGATTAATCGGATAAAAAACAAAAAAACTTTAATTTTCAACCCTTTATTCAAAACAGGGTCCGTACGGTCATGGAAAACCTGGAAAAGTCATGGAATTATTAAATGGCTATTAGCAGGCCTATAAAAGTAATTGAAAAAACTAAAATCCCAAAATATTTGGAAAAGTAATGCAAATTTGTTTTATTCAAATGTTAATTTACACGGTATATATACGGTATGCTTTGGAATTGTCATTGTTATTTTAAATACTACATCTTCTCACGTTGTCACGTATAGAAAGTTCACAAAATGTTTAATCATGGAAAGTCATGGAAAGGTCCTGGAGACCCACTGGTCAGCATGTGGATGAACCCGTCACAAACAGACTGACAGCTTTACTCTCCTGTTCACTGGTCACCATGGTGATGAACCTGTTCACTGGTCACCATGGTGATGAACCGTCACAAACAGACTGACAGCTTTCCTCTCCTGAGCAGGTGGTCCCATGTGGCCCCCCCCCGAACAATATCAGAGACGTGTTCCGATTTATTATTTTGTTCACCTGGCCGCTGCCGTTGAGATTACAGTGAGACGAAAAAATGTGGAGAATAAAACATCTTTGATGGGACGTGTCTCTCTCGGCCAATCAGCGTTCAGATGTCCACAGCGTTTGGGAAGTTAGGTTAGCTTGAATGTTAGTCCGCTACATCTGCTGCTGTCACGCTGCACGGTGTAGCGATACTAACGACCCGTGCGTTAAAAAAAACATGTGATTTTCATTAAAGAGCGATCAGAGCTCCGCCTCCGTTAAATGCTGTCTGCGCGCGCAGCAGCCAGCGCCGCGGGCTCTCCGCTCCGCCTCCGCCGGAAAATATTTCCGCTATCCGCCATGGAATAAATAACCACGTTTTCTCGTATCCTCTTGTGGAAATGCTACACCGTGCACATGTAGCGCCCTGGTGTCTGGGTTCATAACGTCACCCGTGGCGCGCCTTAGCGTGAATGTCTCCTCGACGACGTGAATGACTTCGCATCATCCAGCGCCACGTGAGCAGCAGCAGCCAATTAGATTCATCAACAGAGGAGCAGCTCAGCCGATTGGCTCTCACAACGCAGCGCCCGCCTCCCTCCGCGCTTGTTTCTTCCCCTCGCTCTCTTCTCACTCAACTTTGTTTGACTTTGAGGGGCAGTATAAATCGGACACAACGAATCGATAATGAAATTCGTTGCCAACTATTTTAATAATCGATTTTTATCGATTTTATCGATTCGTTGTTGCAGCCCTAGATGTGTTATAATCACATGTTCATTTATGCCGAGTTTGAAATAATTAATATGTTTTTTTAAAGAAATACGCTCAAAATATAAGCCGGCGTACGCTCTCAAGACGCAACATGTTCTACATTGTTCATGTTTATACTGAGATTTCAGTTTGGTCATGGACATTTGGTTTAAAGTCCTGGAAAAGTCCTGGAGATCCATCGGTCAACATGTGTAAGAACCCTGCACATAATGACATGTAAACCACTCAGTGACTCGTGGTGTGGCTCATTGGTGTTTGGCCTGCTGCTGTTTTTGAAACCTCGAGTTCGACGTGGTGGCCGTCGCCATCTTGGTTTCTTTCTGCAACCAGTGAAGAGACGTCACCGTGTTTGAAACGCGGAGACGTTGAGAGGCTCATACGAAGAGATTGAGACAATGTTTACTGAAGGGATGAATCAAGACAGAAGTAGAGTACATTTCTCTGAGACTTCTATACAATCAGACTTATTTTTGCAACCAGAGGAGTCGCCCCCTGCTGGTCAGTAGAGAGAACGCACCCTTTAAAACTGCAGTCCCTGAAGCTTGGAGGCACTGACAGTTATAGTCCTGCCTCGTGTGAACGACAGTTTATTCATTCACATAAACCATGTTGTGACGTTGCACATCCTCTTTGGCATCATGCAGATTGTCACCTGTGTAAAGCAGGTATGAACCCCGTGTGGTGAGTCGCTGCAATTGGCCAAACAGGCTTTAGTAGAGCACAATGTGGTGCAGGACAGGCTAATGGCTGGTTGAACAGCAGTGCTTTGTGAGCTGAGACCCCCACCCCCCCACACACACACACACACCAGCACAGACCCCTCGTCTTCCCTCAGCTGTCGGCCTGCATTCCTGCCTGCTTCTCCATGTACGGCTCCAGAGGAACGAAGAGGGAAAGAACCTGCCGCCTGATCAGCGACAGCATCGTCTCTGTTCTCCCGGCTGCGCCGTGAGCGTCCGTCTCGGGGCCGCCGCTGTTTCCAAACGTGGCCCAGGCAGCCTCACCTTGTAAAACAGGTTCAAATGAGTCTGTTCAGGACATGGAGCGCCTCCCCTGAAGGACGAGAGAGGTGGTTAGAACGTTTCTTTTAGGTTTTTTACGAGCATTCAGTGTGAATACAGAAACTTTCGCTTGTTTATTGATGCTGAATGTTGCAGCGACGCCTTCACCGCACGCCTTTGGGTCACCGGCAGTGCGACCGCCAAACGTAGATGGGATGATCCATTCTGGAGATATGAGAGACACCGACTGACTGACGGAGATTATTTTCTTTTATAGTTGACATCATAGTTTGACATTTTGCAAAATACCCTCATTCACTTTCTTTCCAGAAGTAAAAACAGAAGAGCGGTGCCACTCTTACATCTGTGGAAAGCCTCTACCCTGAAGTGTAATGTCGCTCTGTAAAGAGTCTCGCGTGGCGTCTACCAGGTGATAGCCCTCATCCATTTATCTCCCTCCACCGAGCCGCCGGCCCTGGTCTACATCACGGTCTGATCAGTCAGCTGACCCATGACGTCACCCTGCCAGCCTATTGGCTACAGCCTATTGGTTACAGCCTATTGGTTACAGCCTATTGGCTACAGCCTATTGGTTACAGCCTATTGGTTACAGCCTATTGGTTACAGCCTATTGATTACAGCCTATTGATTACAGCCTATTGGTTACAGCCTATTAGTTACAGCCTATTGGTTACAGCCTATTGATTACAGCCTATTGATTACAGCCTATTGATTACAGCCTATTGATTACAGCCTATTGGTTACAGCCTATTGATTACAGCCTATTGATTACAGCCTATTGGTTACAGCCTATTGGCTACAGCCTATTGGTTACAGCCTATTGATTACAGCCTATTGATTACAGCCTATTGATTACAGCCTATTGGTTACAGCCTATTGGTTACAGCCTATTGGTTACAGCCTATTGGTTACAGCCTATTGATTACAGCCTATTGATTACAGCCTATTGGTTACAGCCTATTGATTACAGCCTATTGATTACAGCCTATTGATTACAGCCTATTGGTTACAGCCTATTGGCTACAGCCTATTGGTTACAGCCTATTGGTTACAGCCTATTGATTACAGCCTATTGGCTACAGCCTATTGATTACAACCTCTTGATTACAGCCTATTGGCTACAGCCTATTGATGACAGCCTCCACATAATAACTACATCCATGTTGTGTTTAAGTAAAACACAAATCCTTGTTTGTGTATCTTGTTTTCCTGATGCCAAACGTGAGTTGATCCACGTACAGATGAACAAACACAGACTGACACACAGAGATAAAAGACTTCAAGAAACCAGTGATTATACCACACATCAGACGCCTGCTTCACACACACACACACACACACACACACACACACACACACACACACACACACACACACACACACACACACAGGCCTTTGAGTGCGTCCCAGGAGTTTCCAGAATGGATTCCACGCTGTGTCTCTTCCCCATCAGACCGGCTGCGCTTGTGTTTCCACTCTGTTCCTCGCTGTCAGTCAGGCGAAGGACAAGGGAACGACCTCGGGTCCTCTTCCGCTCAGACACCCAAACAAACCCTCCGACAGGTGTCCAGGTGTCCAGGTGTCTTCTGTGTGGCTAACGAGCGCCTGCCGGTCCACCGGTGCAGCGCTTCAGCCTCGTCCGTTGGCCTCATCGTGGTCGGGGCGTCGTGTTTGTGCCTGTTGCTCACTTGGCTGGCACCAAGGTGAGACTTGTCCAGATGCCAGGCAAACGTAGGTGTGTGTGTGTGTGTGTGTGTCCATGTGAAACCCTCCTCTGCACCGTTCCCAGCAGGCTCCCTATCTCCAGCTGTGAGAATGACGGCTGCAGCGACCCGTCTCCGGGCTGCAGATATCAATTGTTTTTAGAAACGTTGCGTTCTACATTATTCCATCACGTCGACGGAAGAGAAAGAAACAAACCACTGAACAACTGATTGTAGTAGTTTGAAGATCATAAGATGCGTCAATTTAAAATGCCTCTGATGCAATAACATGTGCTTGATGGTGGACCACTTATTGAGCATCCAGTGAGAATGAAGCAGCGGGCCGAATCTAAATGTAAAGATGCTAACGGTTAGCTGTCAGAGGCCTTCAGATGAGGCTCAGGCAGTGGTTTATGATTTAAATGAGACTGACAGTGAAATGTTGCTGGACCTGAACCGTCTCGTGGAATTATACGTGAGCCTCGACCCTGAGTGCGTAAGGAGAACCTTTTCTGGAAGAGCTTTTACTTTCGTAGCACACGAGTTGTCGATGAATGATCACACGAGGAGCAAGCAATACAACAATGAGTTTACTCCTCAAATCAATGCATTTGCGTGTTTGCTATTATTCACATTAGCACACGATATCTCCCCTAGTTCCCAGCTGTGCTAATAGAATACGCCTCGTCATCTTCTGGGTAGTGAATGTAAACCCTGGCAGCGTGTGTAGAGCAGGTCCACGTTGCCCTGTGTGTATTAAAGGGAGGGTATGAAACGCCTGCTGTGGACGGACCTCACTTGATGTTCTCTCTCAATACATTTATAAGCTTGTGAAGGAGTTCTCTCACGGCAGACGATGGCGATGCCACTTCCTGTTTCATTGTAACCCTACTTCCTGTTGCCCCTCCCTCCAGTCCTGGCTGCTGCCGCCGGCCAGGGGCCCGACCACAGCCACGGCTGCGCCCAGGGCAGCTGCTACCCGGCGACGGGCGACCTGCTGGTGGGACGACAGAAGAGCCTAAAGGCCTCGTCCACATGCGGCATGCGGAGGAAGGAGCCGTACTGCATCGTCAGCCACCTGCAGGTCGGTCAGAGACTCCGTGTCCTCTGCTTCCTCCCCCTCACCTCTGACCCCGCAGCGCTGACCTTTACTCGCCCCGCTGCAGGATGAGAAGAAGTGCTTCGACTGTGACTCCAGGCGGCCGTACGACCCGGTGTACAACACCATCAACCACCGGATAGAGAACGTCATCACCACCTTCAAGCCCCTGAAGACCTGGTGGCAGTCGGAGAACGGTGAGCAGACTCGGGGCTCCCCTTGGCGCTCTGGTGACGTGGTTATGGACTCCTAGCGTGTGCACTTTGCCCTCGAGGATTGTGGGAAGTTGGTCTTTGGGTAGATTTGGGTGTCAGGTTCACATTTATGCATTTACCAACTATCCAGCACATGATTTCAATATGATGTTCATCAAGTTATTTGCTGCATTACTAGAAGGTCCTGCAGCCGGTCATTAAGCGTGCTGGTATAGAGTTAAAGTTCTAAATATTTAAAAGAGAGATGTGGGGGGAGGGGAGTTAGAGGGGGGGGGGTGAAGGGATATTTAAAAAAGGAGATATTTTGAAGCAGAAATAATTGGAATAAGAATTGCAGTAAGAAGCTAGTAGCAACAGTATAAGGATCATTTAAAACCACACACACACACACACACACACACACGCTTAATAACAGAGTTGCCTTGCTCTGGCATCAACAGAGAGAGAGAGAGAGAGGACAGGGAGAGGAGAAAAGTAAAAGCTCTGGTGGCGAGATGCAAGTGAACCTTGAGGGGGGGGCAGTAGAAAGGACAGGGGGGGGGGGACCGGTGTCTTTCCACTCTCAGTGACAATGAGCGCCTGTGATGTCAGCTGTGTGAGCCGCTGTGATGGCGTGTTGTTGATGACAGCACTGAGACCCAGAATAGAGCCGAGAGAAACAGAAGAAGAAGAAGAAGGAGAAGAAGGAGAAGAAGAAGGGGGACAGGAAGTGGACCGTTTATTTTTACCCCTGCTTGCCACTGCTCTTCCATGGCGTCTCCGTGGCGTGTCCTCGGCGTGGCACACTGCGGCCCCTTGATACGGACAACAGAGCGCCGGTTGTGTGGTTAAGATGGGAAACTTCATGGATCCATTAATGCTGCAATTATACAGAAACGTCTTTTCCATTGCGCAGCACACTTCCATCAGCCTGTGAACTGTCCTCTCTCTCTCTCTCGCTCTCCCTCTGTCCCTCTCTCTCTGTCCCTCTCTCTCCCCTTTGAGGGTTCATCACTACGAACAACACATTTTACATTATAGTCATTTGAGCCATTGTTCATGTAGAAATAGCTTAAATAGGTAGGTCTACCAGATATATATATAATATAGAGCATAGATGTCTCCTTTCCAAAGCTCTCCAGCTCTCCAAGCCGCCTCAGGGCAGCACTGTGAACAGGTGATTCCCCGACACAACGAGTAACTGATTCTCCTCTCGCCTTTTTCCTTTTTTCTTTTTGCGTGTATGAAAGAGCCGAGTTGTGGGTTCTGTCTTCAAAGCTTCAAAGGAACCTGTAAAGGTGCCTTAAGGAACCTGTAAAGGTGCCTCAAACTAAAACATGTCTTTCCACAGGACGGTGACACGGTGTAAATCGTTCGTTCCATCATGAGTGACGGTCGTCGGCTTCGTGTTAACATCTTTCTCTCTGTCTCCTTTTCTCCCAGGAAAGTCGGACGTCTTCGTCCAGCTGGACCTGGAAGCCGAGTTTCATTTCACTCACCTGATCATGACCTTCAAGGTAGGAGGAAAGTCCCCGAGCAGCTGGACACTGAGTCACTATGACTCACAGTGTCTCACAGTGACTCACAGTGTCTCACAGTGACTCACAGTGAGTCATAGTGACTCACAGTGACTCACAGTGACTCACAGGGACTCACAGTGACTCACAGTGACTCACAGTGACTCACAGTGAGTCATAGTGACTCACAGTGACTCACTGACTCATAGTGACTCACAGTGAGTCATAGTGACTCACAGGGACTCACAGGGACTCATAGTGACTCACAGTGAGTCACAGGGACTCACAGTGACTCACAGTGACTCACTGACTCATAGTGACTCACAGTGACTCATAGTGACTCACAGTGACTCACAGTGACTCACAGGGACTCACAGTGACTCATAGTGACTCACAGTGACTCACAGTGACTCACAGGGACTCACAGGGACTCATAGTGACTCACAGTGAGTCACAGTGACTCACAGGGACTCACAGTGACTCATAGTGACTCACAGTGAGTCACAGTGACTCACAGGGACTCACAGTGACTCATAGTGACTCACTGACTCATAGTGACTCACAGTGACTCACAGTGAGTCATAGTGACTCATAGTGACTCACAGTGACTCATAGTGACTCACAGGGACTCATAGTGACTCACAGTGAGTCATAGTGACTCACAGTGACTCACAGTGAGTCATAGTGACTCACAGTGACTCACAGTGACTCATAGTGACTCACAGTGACTCACAGTGACTCATAGTGACTCACAGTGAGTCACAGTGACTCACAGGGACTCACAGTGACTCATAGTGACTCACAGTGAGTCACAGTGACTCACAGTGACTCATAGTGACTCACTGACTCATAGTGACTCACAGTGACTCACAGTGAGTCATAGTGACTCACAGTGACTCATAGTGACTCACAGTGACTCATAGTGACTCACAGGGACTCATAGTGACTCATAGTGACTCACAGTGACTCACAGTGACTCACAGTGACTCACAGTGAGTCATAGTGACTCATAGTGACTCACAGTGACTCACAGTGACTCACAGTGACTCACAGTGAGTCACAGTGACTCACAGTGACTCATAGTGACTCACAGGGACTCACATTGACATCGTTTCTTCTCTTCCCTTCAGACCTTCCGTCCGGCGGCCATGCTGATCGAGCGCTCCGCAGACTTCGGCCGCACGTGGCAGATCTACCGCTACTTCTCCCACGACTGCTCCAGGGCCTTCCCCGGAGTCCCCCAGGGTCCTCTGAGGAACATCAACGACATCATCTGTGAGTCGCGCTACTCCGACATCGAGCCGTCAACGCAGGGAGAGGTGAGCGGATAGAGTCCGACGGTCCTGATGAACATTGGAGCTAAATACTGCATTTTTATTTCTGTGCCATTGATTCCTGCACCATTTCTTATCATGAATACATTGCAGAGGCCCACTGGCATGCAGACCACCCCTTATCTTATCTGATTGAGATGTTTGGAGGCTTAGATAGTTATGTGTGTCCTGGTCTAGGTCATCTACAGAGTGTTGGAGCCAGCCATCGACATCGAGGACCCGTACAGCCCCAGCATCCAGAGTGAGTCACACACCAGTCACCCACATGTCTGTGTGTGTGTGGACGTTGGCGCTTTACGTTGTTATGTAATCCATTATAAAAGCTCGACAACCAGCTGGAGGACAGAAGTGTACAGGGTAAAACAGCCGAGGCTCCAGGCCGAGATGCCCTGTCCACAAAAGACACAGAGTACACGTCAGAGGAGAATACCCACGCTGACTCACATTAGCCTCCATAGTGTATACACCCTCATACAGATCAACAGATCACATGTTAAACACACCTCACAGCCAGGAGACGGATGTATCGGTAGTGTGGCTCTAGAAAGTTCTGCTAACTCTCAAGTCTGCTGTCAAATCCTCCTGATGATCTGACAGCAGCATCCTGAGTGAGAGAGGATTCCACAGAAAGGCTCGTCCGCTTCCTCTGCTGTCATCACATGTGTCTCCGCGGATCAGACTCCGGCCGACCCAGTTGACTCCTCTGTCTCTCTCTCTCTGTCTCTCTCTCTTTCTCTCTCTCGCTGGGGGGCGATGTGAAAGGCAGCTGTTTCTCTCTCCGTCCTCGCTCGCCCCCGTGTTTAGACTGGCAGGACACGAGGGCTCTTCCCAGAAACTCGAGCTCGCTCAGCCAGCGGAGCAGCGGAGGTTGTCTCGTTCTTGTCGGTGTTAAACTTCTTCCTGCTTTTTTTATTTTGCCTGAATATATTTGTATTTTCTTTTTGATTGTCAAATCACAGCGCTGACATTACCCTTTCAAGGATATCATAGAGCCTCAGAGGAACCAACAGTCCTAAAGAATCATCTTCTGTTCTTTCACTGACATTTCCCGAACTTTTAAACCAGGAAGTGATCGTTGTCTGTTCGTCCAATGGGTGAGCTGCAAACAGGAGCTGCTATTGGCTCATGATGCCCATCTGCATGGAGGGATGAGCTCTAGTCAGCGGGTCAGAGTGTGGATGAAGATAACTCCTCCCACTGGAACATGTCATCCATCTTTATTGAAGCGAGGCGCTTTTTTAAAATGACATGAAGCTGAACGTTGTGTCTTCTTCCCCCTGTGAGCTGTGAAGAGGCTCGACTCCAGCTGCTCTGGTGTCAAATCATCAATCTTCATCATCCTTATTATCATCTTCATCATGTTGATAATGAGAGTGATGCGAGTTTCAACTCAAAATCCAAAGTTTCAGATTTTTTTAAAAATTATTTGTATTCACAATTACCAAAAAAAAACAGGACTGGAAATTGCGTACAACAAAAAACAGAAAGGTGTGCGTGTCCTTGTGAGCACGTCGGTTTGCCTGTGTGTGTGTGTGTGTGTGTGTGTGAGACTGCTGACTGACAGGGTGAAAAGAGGAGAGCTCTCCTTCTCTCTGACAGGAACTCTCTCCAAGTAGTTTGAGAGGACGAGGAGGCCGGATGTGTCCACGACCGTCTCAACGCCACATTCCACTGTCCCCCCTCATTCTGTGAGAGTTTCACCGCTCTCTCTTTCTCAGGGACTCAAAACAAGTAGCAACGATGCTCTTTGATCCGTAAAGAGTATCGTCGCTGAGTCAGAAACAAAGTGGGAGCTAAGAACTAAGAAGGCAGTAACTTTGTGCTTGAAAAAAGTAATAAATAGCAATATTTATATATATATATATATATATAAAGATGATTCTCTATTTATTTCCCTGTTTCAAACAAACCACAAGTTGCCTTGAAACTCTGATGACTGACTCTGACCCTCCAGATCATTCAGCTGCGGTCCTTCATCCTATAGCGTCACACCATCATAAGAGAACAACAACAACAAAAAGCCTCACTCTGACCCCCCCCCCCTCACAGACTGTCTCCGTGTCTCTCTCCAACAGACCAGCTGAAGATCACTAACCTGAGAGTGAACTTCACCAAGCTTCACACGCTGGGAGACAACCTGCTGGACCCCCGAGCCGAAATCAAAGAGAAGTACTACTACGCCATCTACGAGCTGGTCGTACGCGGAAACTGCTTCTGCTACGGCCACGCCTCCGAGTGCGCCCCCATCGACGGCGTCCGGGACGGCATCGAGCGGATGGTGAGCGACGCGGCTCCAGACGCCTAACGAGCACCTTCCCCTCCTGTAATTTGCTCTTCATCATTTCAAAGCCTTCCCCCTGCTCCCTTTCAAGGTCCACGGCAGGTGTGTGTGCAACCACAACACCAAAGGGTTGAACTGCGAGCAGTGCGACGACTTCCACAACGACCTGCCCTGGAAGCCGGCCGAGGGCAGCAGCAGCAACGCCTGCAGGAGTGAGTCCGGAGGAGGAAGCCGAGCACGAGGGGGGAAACCAGCAGAGAGACTAATGCGTCTCTTTTTTCCCCAGAGTGCTCCTGCAACCGCCACTCCACCCAGTGCCACTTCGACATGGCGGTGTATTTGGCCACGGGCAACCTGAGCGGGGGGGTGTGTGACGACTGTCAGCACAACACCATGGGGCGCAGCTGTGAGAGCTGCAGGCCCTTCTACTACCAAGACCCCGTCAGGGACATGCGGGACCCCAGGGTCTGCGTCGGTGAGTGAGGAAGTGATGAAGCATGTCGAGGAAGAGGATGATGAATGGCTTCTCGTCCTGTTCCACGGTAACTCACTCTGCAACGCACCGTAACGCCGCCCTGGCTCGCCGTGTCTCTCCCGTAGCGTGCGACTGCGACCCGGATGGATCTCAGAACGGAGGGATGTGCGACGGCCGCACGGACCCGTCCCTCGGCGCCGTGGGCGGTCTGTGCCGCTGCAAAGCCAACGTGGAGGGGCCGCGCTGCGACAAGTGTAAGACGGGCTTCTTCGGCCTGAGCCCCCACAACCCTCAGGGCTGCCAACGTGAGTACAGTCGCTCCCTCTCTCTCTCTCTCTCCATAAATATATATATATATGTATATGTATCAATATACATAAATATATATGAATATATATCTTTATTTATATATACATATATTTATATATATATATTTATACAAATATTTATATATATACACGTATATTTATTTTAAATATACATATACATATAAATATATATATTTGTAAATATTTATATATAATATAATATGTATAAATATTAGGGCTGTGAAACGATACATTTTTTTAATCGGGTTAATCACAGGTTTTTGTGGATTAATCATGATTAATCACATATTACCGATATTCTCGGTATATTTTGTGAGAACATAGAGATTTATGACAAAAGACGGATATATACATTTATACATTCTTCTATACAATGGTGCTGCAACTCAGCAGTTATTTAGCAGTTTTCTTCCATATGGAACATTAATACATCTTCATCCTAAACAGAATGTTTAACCCTCCTGTTACCTTTCGGGTCAATTTGACCCCATTCAATGTTTAATGTCGGTGTTCTTTGGGGTCAATTTGACCCCAGGCTGTTTTTCACTGTGTCAAACATATAAGAAATATCAACTTTTTATTTATTTAAAGGGCTATTTAGGTAGTCAACAAACAAACATAAAGTACCTCACACTTAAACTTGGGAAGCAATATTAATTCTAATAATTTTCTGGAGGTTTTAATTGCTGGGGTCAAATTGACCCGAGGGTAAAATATGTTAGTAAATGTAAAGGTAACAGGAGGGTTAAACAGAGCATTTTCTCTTCTTTGTCAACCATTAACTCTATCATGATACAATCTAAAGGTGGACTGTTTGTCAAGTGACTTTTTTTTGCTCGGTCCCGATGCGCGCACGGAGCTCTGTGGCGCGCCAGACGGAGATCGATAAGTGTTAACGCAACGCGAGACAGAAATGACATGCTGCTGTGGAGATACGATCAACAACAGACGTTTGGTTTAATAAAAGAACAAAGACGTGCTATAGAGAACATGTCAGGGGGCGGGCCAATCTCTTTAATGTCATGCGATCTACCGACACTACGCCGCGATCGACTGGCCGGTCGCGATCGACGTGTTGAGACCCTGATCTACAGGAAGTAAAAGTCGTAACAAGGTTTCCGGAGGTGAACCTGCGGAAGGATCATTACCGATGAACAGACCGTCTGCATGAGAGCGGACAGAGTTCAGATTGAAGTGGTGGATTGGAAGCTCATTTTGCAAGTTACTTTTTTTTCGTCCCGACGACCAACAACAGACGGATTGGAAGCTCATTCTGCGCATGCGTTAAATGCGTTAAAAAACAACAACTAGTTAAACCTGTAATTGAATTAACTGAGTTAACGCGTTATTTTTCACAGCACTAATAAATATATATGCATATAAATATATATGTATACATATTAATATAGAAATATATATAGAAATATAGAAATACATTTATATAGAAATATGTAATTATATATCAATATTTATGGATATATATTTATATAGATATATATATATATTATTTTTTTTACATTTAAATACATCGTCACCCAGCAAATATGAATATACACTGTATGATGAATTTGGGGATCACCTTCCTCACAATATTGGCAGCATTCAAACTGCTGAGTAGATTTCCGCATTATTAAAGCTCTTAACCCTCCAATCATCTCCTCTATGAGTCATAGAGACTTGATGCGTTATGATAAATAATGTTATAAGCTCCATAGAAAATGAGAACATCGACAATCGAGTCCAGAAAGAGATTTTCTCGACAGCGATGGTCATTTTGTTTTATAATTTTTTAAAATCTGCTTATCGGCGTGCTTCAGTCACTAACTATCCGTCATAAAGCTCATTCACGGTTCCCTCCTCCGTGTGCCGCCAGCGTGCCGGTGCGACCACAGGGGAACCGTGTCGGGCAACTCCCAGTGCGACCCGGTCAGCGGAGACTGCTTCTGCAAGCGGCTGGTCACCGGGCGCAGCTGCGACCAGTGTTTGGTAAGACCAGCGACTGTCATGTGACTCTTTGTCTCTCCTGTTAAGCCCTGTTGGTGGTCATGTGACAGTTTACCAGCCCTTCAGAGGTCTCTTCTATCTCTTTTTGACCACTTCTGTCCCCCTCGTGTCCCATGTCTGAACCTAACATAACACACGTTAACGTGTGATTCCCTTTCCTTTCCACTTCTGAACGAGGGCTCCTGATTGTCTTCACTCGGTGTGTTCCTCCCTCCAGAAGAGATCAGCTGGTCATCAGCTTCATTTATCCTCTTGTCCCAA